>NC_048595.1:105483114-105784114 GCF_003668045.3 Cricetulus griseus | reverse complement strand
GAAAACACAAAGACTTTAACAGCTTTATTTAAGTCATTGGTGAAACCTTAGCTATACAGATGAATGAAAAGAAGTCATACAAATTGTATTGTATTTTGAAACTATGGTGTTGAGCAATACTGACTAAAGAAAATGTTGATAAATATATTTTAAGATGAACATTAGAGCCCATATATTTGATCTTATAATTGAAGACAAAACCATATATTTCAAACATGTATACTTTTGTAAACTCTATTATACTGAGATGCCCAATCAGAAGGTATAGCCTAGACAGGCTGTCACTATAACCATGCAGAGCATACAAAGGAAAATCTAATACAATGTCAACATATTCTTTAGAACTAAAATGACTTTATTCAATACATGAAAAATCTAATTAAAAGGCCAACATCTTACCTTGAGCATAACCCCAAATGACTAAAAATAATAAAGTATTATTAAGAGATTTAAACTTACGCTGTAAATTGAACTGCCAGGATACTAATTGCTGGTCTCCAATTCAAGGTGATTGAAATAGCTAAGAATGTAATTTATGACAGATGATAAGTTATCTTTTCTTTCACTTCTAGCTACTAAGCAATCTTCGGATCCCATTGAGTAAGTAGTAATGCTGTTGCTCCTTCTCAGGCTTGTAAATAAACTATGGGCCCTGGATTGTAATCGGTAATGCATTCTGCCTTAATTTTGGTAGCTCATGTCAGGTAATTGTTCATGGCATGGAAAGACTCTGCAGTCATTTCTTTGCATTCTACTTTACAGATGAATTAAAGCATATCCCAATAATTGATAGAATTAAAACAAAGGTTTTCTTAAGTCATCAAAACCCATCATGAAATTAAGTGAAATGATTTAATGACATATGTAAATGTTACTTCTCTGCACAAAAGGCCGTGGAATAATGACAGATCACTGAGATATGAGCAACCAAATCCACTGTGAGAAGCAGTTGGCTGGCTAAACACACTAAGCAAACAGCTCCAAGCACGAGCAGAGTGGCGGATACTTATAAGTATAGTGTTTAAAGGGCTGAGGCAATACGAAGTCCAAACAGGCAATATATTGACATACTGTTTCAAAAACTAAATGTCACCTCTACCAGAAGTTTAGGTAATTATATACAGTATATGTCAACTTTTTTGTGGTATGTGTACATTATATGTCAGATACAGTGGATAACTGTGTTATAGACATACTCCAATTTCATAGGGCTTTTTTCTTTCCTTTTTTTCCTTTTGGATTTAAATATAATTTTTTATTTTATTATTAATTCTTTATTAGTTCAAATTAGGAATAAGCTTGCTTCACATGTCAATCCCTTCTCCCTCTCCCTCCCCTCCCCCCAAGCCCTCCTCCAAACTCCCACGTGCCCCCACCCCATCCACTCTTGACAGTGGCTCCCCAAAGTCGACCACATGATCCTGAACCAGGCCTAGGCCCTCCCCCATGTGTCCAGGCCCAGAGTGCATCCCTTCACATGGGATGGACTCTTAAAGTACCTTCTTATACCAGGGAAAAATACTAATCCACTACCAGGGGGCCCCTAGAGTGCGGAGGACACCTAATTGATAACCATGTTCAGGGTCTGGATCAGTCCTGTGCTGGCCTCCCAGACAGCAGTCTGGGTCATTTTTTTCTTTGTACTTTTTGTTACTTAAAATAAGCCATATAATTTTAAAATCAAAATAAAAAAATAGTTCCATAAAGGGTCATACTCCAGACCTACTTTAGGGTCAGAGATACAATTTTGTTGTTTTTGTTGTTTTGTTTATTGAGACAGGGTTTCTCAGTTTTGCTTTGGAGCCTGTCCTGGCACTCACTCTGTAGACCAGGCTGGCCTTGAACTCACAGAGATCCACCTGCCTCTGCCTCCCGAGTGCTGGGATTGAAGGCTGGGATTAAAGGCGTATGCCATCAAGTCCAGTTTACAGATATAAATTTTAACTTCTTCTAGCTTGACTTTAACATATTTTCAGAGAATTTTCATCAGCTCAACAATTTAGAACCAGTAGTCTACAAACAAGTAAATTTAATCATTTGAAATTCACATTGTTTCGTTATTGTACCTTATTCTTTTGCTTAAATTAGAAATTTGAGAGATAGACATGGACTATTGAGAGCACATTAACCAGTTTATTATAGGGCAGAAGAGCGAGAGGGCAAAAGAGAGAAAAGGAAGAACAGAGCAGGGCAGAGAGTAAGGGAGAAGAGAGAAAAAGATTGAGAGAGAGAGAGAGAGAGAGAGAGAGAGAGAGAGAGAGAGAGAGAGAGAAGAATGCGGTGGGCTTAAAAGGGGGAGCTGGTGCATGTTCAGTGAGTCTCTATGCAACCCCATAATGAGTGACCTAGCCATGACATGACCATGCAATACAGGGCCCTTTAAGCTGCCTAGGTATCTGCCTGAACCTTTCAGTACCTGCTCTGGGAACTTGTTTTCAAGCAAATGTGCTTTTATTTTGTAGAAGTTTTTCTTGTATACCCTTGTACTAGTTTAAAAAAAAAAGCTTTAGTTTTACAAAAAGCTGCTAAATTCTGATAGAAACTGAGAGGTTCCGGCATTATGCTGGTCCACCCCTGTTACCTGGCAGAATGCACTCAGGCAGTACCCTGGTCAGCCCAGGGTTCAACGAGAGCTAGTCTACAGGAAGGTGCAAAGCACACCTTTAAGAGACAGACCCTGCACCTGCCAATGGGAGGAGCACACAGTGCTTGGCCCATTATTGCTAAGTCACTCATTAGGAGGTTGCATAGGGTCTCAGTAGGCATGCTTGAGCTCCCCCTTTTAAGAGAGCACCTCCACATGGTTGCCCCTTCCTCTTTCTCTTTGCTCTTCCTCTTTGCTCTCTACTCTTCACTCTTACCCTCTCTCTATCTCTCCCTGTCCCGCCCTGTAATAAACTGGTTAATGTACTCTCTATGGGTCCTGTTCCATCAGGCTGGTTTCAATTCCATACCTTCTATTTCAAATTTAAACAAAAGAACAATAGAAACAATGTTCAAACTGGGACCGACTTGAAAGTCTTCTTTGCTTAGCGTGCCTTTCACAGTACCAGGGTGTTCCATACAAGCTTTCTGTGGGAGAGTAATCTGTATTCCTATCCATTGTGACACCTACAAACAGCAAGGTCTAGATGAATAGAATACTATCAAATGCACAATAATGACACTCATACCTCGGCAGTTAACCAACTGCTGTCTAATTGGACTTAAGCCCACTCAACTAGAGGGAAATCATGCTTGGTACTGGAAACCTAGCCAACTATCCAAAATAAAGGGGTCATCCTGGGTCTTCAAGAGAAACCTACTATTGTCAAAGATTAGCATGATTGCTGTGTTATAAAACTTACCTTGATATATGCTAAGCTATAAAACTTACCATAGAAATGATTTTTTTTTTTGAGACAGGGTTTCTCTGTGTAGCTTTGGAGCCTATCCTGGCACTCGCTCTGGAGACCAGGCTGGCCTCGAACTCTAGAAATGATCTCTTACCCTGCACCAAAGAAGCTTCTTTTTGCAGCATGAAGACATCATTACAGAAATTCACAACTGGTCGAAATCAGAGATCAACTGATTGCATTGTATCCAGCCCCAGTGGATACATCCACAGGACACTCTTGTACCAAAGACTAAGGATGGCAGTGAAATGAATCTAATGCTTAGAACAAGTCAGAGGATGTACAGTCTATCATTTCATTTCTCTTTGATACAAACTTTTTTAAAATGGAAGTTGTCAGTGCCTAAAGGATTTGCATAAGGATTTGATATTTTTAAAACACCCATTCCCAAGCAAATGGAATTTTAATGTTCAAAATAACTTCTAATAATATTAACTTGCCTTTCACTTTCAGCATGCCAAAATATAATTTCCTTGAAACTATATGCTTATCAAGACACATCTGAAAACAGTGTTGTTTTCAGGATCAGAGATAAAGCTTCCACAAATTCAAGTGAGAGGAAGAGGTTAATTCATCAGGATTAAAACCCACAGCAAGCGCTGTGAAGGAAGGAGCTAAGACAGACTCCAAGAAGCAATTTGAATCATTTTAAATTTAACATATTTTAAGTGCCATTAAATATTCTTTTTTGATTGTAAGAACTTTGTAAATGACAGATAGTTTATGAAGAACAAATTAGCAGCTTCCCCGAGTCTCTTCACATAGCTGTCAATTCTTCTCCTATTACCCCATCCGAGTTAACATAATGGACACCATTGTAAAATGTCAGCTGTATGCCTTGGTGTGAAGCTTAAGTTTTGGTATTGTAACATTTAAATTTAACAATGATGCCTTTATTCTCATGACGTTCAATTCAATACACTTTGTCTTCAAGGTTTCATGCTTTACTCCTGGACAATTTTTTTTTTAATTCTTTTCTTGTCCTTTCCGTTTCTTTCCTACTCGCATCCCTTCCTTCCCTCCCACACTCTTTCCCTTCCCCCTTTCTTTTCCTTCTTATTTAAGTCAGTATTTCTGCTCAGGAACAATGCCTGTTTCCTCTGGTCCTAGTCTCTTACACTGATATGCACTTACGTATTTGTGTATGATCACTGTTTGAAGTAGGTAGACCATCTGCATATATACCATCCTTTCCTTGATATCATTATTGGTCTGATGTTGGTAGAAACAGGTTTTATCGGTAAACTTTTTTTTATAAGAAACTTTTCTCTGAGTCCTGTATTTTGGTTCTCACAAGGGCAGAATTGATGTAGTCTCATACATCCTCCTATATTTAAGTTAAATGAGAAGTTTCTTTTTTTTATCTAAATTTATTTTTACTTTTCCAGATTTTTGACAGAAGCCCTTACTATTGGAGTACTGGCTGATCTGGAACTCACAATATTCCTACTTCAGTTTCTTGAGTACTAGGATTTTTCAGGCCCATTCAATCAGTGTTCTTAACAGATGCCTTATTTTCCCACTAACCCTTATCTCCATATTCTTTTCTCTCTAAGTTTAGGTGGACAGACAAAAACAGAGCTTACAAGAAGCACACACATTCCTACATAAAATTTTGATGTAGACAAAACATCATAAACAGAGACAAGACAGCTAGAAATGTGGGCAAGAGTCTTATTCTCTTCTCAGACTACCCTCACTACACAGATACAAACCACTGAAGATGGGATTACTAGGAGTTATGAGGGTAAAGAGCAGAAGTAACCCACTTTAAATTTAAATTTACTCTCCAGGCACCTATGTAGCCATTGTATCACTAAACAAAGCATAAGCATTCAAAAAGGTACATCTTCAGCCTTCAGGCATTACATGCAACGTTGTTCCTTTTTCATACATTCATATGACAAATTTTAACCAAATTCCCCCCATTCCCTCCACTGCAATTCCTCTCTTGCACCTTCTCTGCCACATTTCACTCCCATTTATGTGCAGGCTCTCTATTTTTAATTAATATTTCCTATATGTGCATGGCTTTGGGACAGTTCACAGATAGCATTTTAGTATCTATATGCTTCAGAAAAACTGTCTCTCAGTCACCTGGTAACCATCAACTGCTACTCCTCAGCTAGGGCATAGACTTCATGATCTCTTCCCCAGCTGTGCTGTCAGTTGGTCTGGCTTGATTCAAAGTTGTGTGCCTGCAGTCACAGACAGTAGTTCACAAGTCCAGTGGTGTTGTCATGTCCAACAAATGTTTCACTTCAGACACTGACTACCTCTGATTCTTATAATCTTGCTATGCTCTTTCATAATCCCTGAGGCTTGGGAGTAAAGGTCTGATAGAACCATGTAGAGTTGATAATGTCACTGTGTCTCAATTTTTACATCTTGACCAATGATGGAACTCTATATTAATCACCATCTACTTCCAAAATAAAAGTCTCTGATAAGGGCTGAGAGTTACACTAATCTATGGGTATGGTTAAAGATACTTATCAACAATTTAGATGACTTAAGTTCAATCCCCAGATCCCATGTGTGCAGAGGTTAGGTGGGAAGATTTACATACAAAATAAATAATTAAATAAATAAAAAGAAGGCAGAGTATAACCCTTGAACATGCTAAATTTTACATAAAGGATACTAAGCAAATATGGACAGAATCCAAGTAGTCTGCAATATGTTACAAAAAATATAAGTTTAACAAGTTTCAAGATGGTATTCACATTTATTCCCAAAACACAGCTAATATAAATTCAACATTTACCTCATATGCTTAAAAATCCACAGAACAGCTTAGAAGCCCCAAGAGCTCATAATGCTGTCTTCCTGCGTCACTCTTCAATTCCTATAAATAAAAGGAAGCAAAGAATATTCAGAGCAATGTATGTGCTTGTACAATGATGGTGATTATCCATAAAATTTTATAATCACTCAATGCTGCCATTTAAAAAGTGCTTCCCTGTGTATTTCTGTTATTACAGCTTTTGTTAAATTGCACAATATGGAAATGGAAATTATGCCTGTCTGGGACTTCCAAGACACTCAAATAGAGTCCAGATTATAAATTACTATAAAGAAAATCCACATTCAATTATGTGTTATTTTCTTAAGAGAGGTTCTTGTACTATGCAAACAAGCATTTGTAATTGAAGTGTTTTCTTACTCTACATACATTACTGTATAAATATTTTTTTTCTAAATGAAGCAGAGGGCTTCAAGTCCTTGTTTAGTCTTTAGAGTTGATTACTTTAAATAGATTTTTGTTAAGGATTTTAATTCATATCTCACAATTTCTCTGCACAAAATACATAAATTATGAAAATAATAGTCATTATTTAGGAATTAATTCACTTTGTAATAGACATCTAGCACATCAGCTAGTCAGCCAGATGGCTTCTATTCCCTTTATTTATGAATCCCCTATATGAAATTATGGAATGTCAAGGTAGTATAACTCATAAGATAAAATTATAGACAGAAATCTGCAGTAAGACTCCAATAATAATTTAAATTTAGATTATAGGAGCAATCATTTAAAAAATACTTGTTAAAAGCCAATTAAAATGCTTATTAAGGCTGGACAGTGGTGGCAAACAGCACTATCAAGAGGCAGAGGCAGGCAGATCTCTGTGTGTGGGTTCAAGGACAGCCTGGTCTACAAATCTACACAGAGAAACCCAGTCTCAAAAGACCAAAAAAAAAAAAAAAGACTATTAAGATGCTCTAGCCTTGTGTGTTATTTTTGTACCCCTACTCACAGAGGACTCCAGCAAAGTTCTCAGAGAGACATTGTCTCAGAAAAAGCAAGTGGATATCAATAAGGAAAACACTCAGCATTGGTCTCCAAAAATTACATGGGCAGCTGGATACTGGAGTGATGGCTTAATGAGTGGAAGGTAATTTGCTTGCTGTCAAGCACCGGAACTCAGTTCGCATGCCTATTTCATCTAAGAATGATATGTGCACTTTCCAATAGTGTTATTGTATTCTATGTGATGTATATCAGCACAAAAACTGTAAGTTGGAGTTTGCATGTTCCAAAAAAGAAATGAAAACTTTAATTTTGATAATATTTAAAGATCACAGAACTATTTGTGGTGGCATACAACTTTACTACCCAATACAGAGATGGCTTAGGTGAGAGATTTGTGAGTTTTAGGCAAACCTGTGACATACATTCAAATGTTGTTAAAAATAAACAAAAATAAAATGAAAATATTTATATTTAACTTCTTTATTGTAAAAAGGAATGTGTGTTATGTTTGCAATTTGGTGTCATGTTTTAACTTTTAGTAAGCAATCAGTTTTTTTTAGAGTCATCATTGTTTGGCAGTTATGAAAGTAGATTATGGCAATAAAATACATAATATGAATGCAAAAGAATCAATTAGACCTGAAGCATTAAACAAAAGTTAAGTTAGCAACACATGAAGTTTATAAGAGACAGAAACAAACAGATGAGATATGTTGACAAGACTGAAAGAAGTGGGAGTGTTTGCAGGGTATTTTCTAAGTGGCAGTTGAGGAGTCTCAACAGAAAAAATAATAACTTCGGTTTCACTGGGCTGACAATAGAATGTTTAAGGAAACACATCCCAATCTATAATTCCCAAAGCTTGCAGTGATGCTGCATGATCTTCATTACAGGATACCAAGTAGGATGAGAAGCCCATCCAGTAGGCATTCCTTGGTCATGTTATATGTGCATTAGGTCTTTTCCACTCAAATGATTTCATGAAAAAGTATAAGAACATTGGCAATCAAATATTCAGCTTCAGAATAAAGAGGAGGAAAATATGAAAATGCAGTTTCATAAGAATTGGTGGATATAGTTTAAATGAGTTGGTTCAAGAACCACAACAAGAATAAACAGAAATATACATTTAAAATTTTTACAGAAATAAACAACTCAAAGTGAGGACTAATACTTAGAATACAAACAATTGGGAATTAGTAGTCAGAATATATATATATATATATATATATATATATATATATATATATATATATATAATTAAATATGTCCCAATACTTAACAGGGCCAACAAAATCACACTTGAATTAATCCTTTACATAGGAAGCTATGGACATCAAATTTCATAATCATGATCATGCTGTAGAGATTATGATAGAGAACCATTAAAGGGGAGTGATAGTATGGTTCCCCCAACCACTTTAATAGTATTTAAATTGTAAGCAACCCAGACTTAGTTACTAATCAAACAAAAAGTCTCTACTTAGGAGTCTAGAGTTGTACAATGAGTTCATACAATGAGAACTATTATTTTACTTATTTTTGAAGACACTGTAAAATAATAATTATAGATAAGCAAAAGTCACATTACTCAAAATGTACTGAATTAATCTTTTAGGTTTATGAGAGGATGTTCAAGAAACTTTGAAAACAAATGAGAAACAATGATATCCCTTCTCTTTTAAAGGGGAAAACACATATTGCAAGTGAATGACCCTAGGAAAGAGCCCAGGGTTATAAATTTTCACCTGTACATTTATAGCTGATTCAGTGGGATAAAATGAAAACTAATCTTTTTTGCTTTGAATGAATGGACTTTAAAAACAAAACAAAACAACACCTTAAGACACTCTTCTTTTTCCACAAATGGATCTAATGTTTCTCAGACTTTATTTCAAGATAGGAAAGCTGGAAGAATTTCATTTTACATAGCAAAAGTCTACTCTGGTTTCTTCTCTCAAAAAGTGAGAATTACCTTATTATTGACATTTTCTTTGCCTGAATTATATTCTTACATGGTAGTGTAGGGTATACACAGGAAGAATAAAGTTTCAATGTTCAGGATGGAAAAAAGTTGTGATCAGTGCATTCCTGGGATGATGGAGGAAGGCAAACTGTGAGCAGAGCATTCACTGGAAAATGGAGGAAGGCTAACAGCACAGCAGCATCCAAGGATCATCTGACTGATGGCAATATCACAAGAGGAGGTGGATTGACAGAAGAGCAGTTAGATTTCTTCTGAGAGAAATGATGTACTCTACATTGGAGATAGATGTTTCACTCAGTGACAAATGAATAGTTGGATGGCATCTTCATTTTCTCTAATTTGTTTTCTGTTTAGACCCAATAATTTGAAATGGTGAAACGATGGCCACTATGCTGAATATGCTCCCCACTGCTTTATAAACAATATTTCAGAGTCAACAAGATTGCTCAGTCGGGGAGGGCTCCTGCCACCAAGCCTCATGACCTGAATTAGATCTCGGGACTCATACAATGGAAGGAGAGAATGGACTCCATCAGGTTGTTATCAAATCTCCACCTGTGGGCTATGGCATGTATGCACCTGCACATATACCCACAACAAACAAGGACTCAAAATAAATAAAAATACATAGAAAAAAAACATTTAATTTATTCAATATAAGCTAAGTCATAGAAAATATTAAAGATCTCCTTACTATCTGAGACATATAAAATTATCTCATCATTGTTATCTCATAATATTATCTCAATATGATATATCCTATAGTCAGCACCAACTCCATAGTACCAAGAGTAGATAGCTATGGTCAGGAAACTTAAAAATAAATAGGAGAGTGAATATAATGGTGATTAACTGTGTTTGAAAGCTATAATCAGCTCAGCAGAATAGGCATAGATGATTTAATGTTTTATTATCAACATTTCACAGTTATGAAACAAGAGGGAAATTCTGAATGAAAGCTTTGCCTTTCTTGTGTTTGGTGCTTTGACCCTTTCTTAAAAAGATGGTTATTAAAATGCAAGGCGGTCTAGTTCTATAATTAAAGCTAGACTAGAAGATTCATAAAATTCTAATATTTTAAATAGGTGGGATTCACATAAAATTAAAAGACTTAATTAATATGATATTTGCAGCAAATTGATGTCATAGAAGTGATATTTCCTCAGGACATGAATATTCAAAATTATTTTTCATTAGGACAGACAAAATTGAATATACCATTACTTTCTTCTTAATTCTAATAAATTAGTTATGTACTTATCAATCTACATTACAAAATAGCTAGTCTAATACTAAAAATAAGACATATAATTTCTAATTTTAGTGTAGCAACCCAGGTATACTACTTATCTACAAGTATAGATCAAAAGGAAGATACAGAAAAAATACTTTCACAGGCTTTTATTGAGTCACTCACTAGAAATTTTAATATTGAAAGCAAACATTTCCCAAGTTTAGAAAAGTCCAGTGACAGTACTGATTAATTCTCTCTGCAGATCTCACTTAAACACATTGCCAGAAGCCTATTGAAAGAGACCCTGCACTTTTACTATATACAATTCTACTTTAGTATGAAATACACACTACCTGTTCTTCAATAGAATAAAAGGGAAACCTCAAAACAGGCAATTTTTTATCCTTTATTTCAAGTTGCCTGGTTTTTAAACTGCTTTGTTTGGGGACTCCCAGCTGAGCGATAAGGACTTCACTCCAGACTGCTTTGGCGGCACACATTTTCTTTGTTCATGACTTTCTAAGACATGAACACCTGCTAAGGATATCCATATTTTTATTTGCTTTAATCTTTCCAAACCCTAGAGTGGGGATGCAATGCACTGGTGTCTTTTTATTAGGTCAATAAAGTTAAAACTTTTTATTCTGTATAAACTTTTGAAAGTTGAAATTCCACTACAGCTATAATGTTTGAAAATTAATCTATGTGCTTTGCTTGGAATTCAATATATTTTAAAAATATATTTACACATTATGAATGCTATCTCTCTCATACACAAATCAAAATTTTCAAGCCCCATAAAGAGTGATATAATAATTACTGAATAATTTCAATATGCCAAGCACTGTTCTTAAAGTAGCTGTTTGCAGAGGTTACCCTCTGCTCTGTGACAGTTCCTTGAGCATTGTCATCTCTGTATTCCATTTCCATTTATAAACCCATGTTCATATTAAGTGACTCAAACATGGTGTTCTCAACTTGTTTATTGCAATAAAAAATGAGAGAAGGATATTCCTACACTGACAGATAACTGTTGTATCTCAGTGGTTGGAACCCCAAAGAGTTCACAAAATCTTAAAACTTTTCCAACTCTTTAATGTCAGTGATGTTCTCCAACATGTCAGGAAGCCCTTAAACATGAAGGTAAGAAACCCAGCACCAAAGCACACAAGTCAACATCTTGTTACTCCAGGTATCTATACCCTGTGTCACAAACACTAATATTTTTCTCTGAAAAACTAAGAAAATATGTAGGAATTGCTAAGCTTTTGTCCAAGAGAATGAGGGAAGCCAAAGAAAAATGCCAGAAACAAATTGCCAAGAGTCATTGGCTGTTCTCACCAAGAGTTTTAACTTCTAGGTCTGAGTCCAATAAAAAATAACTCTTTAAGAGTAACAAATATATGATCAGACCCTGAATCCCACAAACAAACAATACTTTAGGCAAGAAATCTCAACTCAGAAGCCAGGGTCTCCTGTTTCCCAGCTGTGTCTTTGTTCTCCTCTTCCAGATGCATCCTTGAACATGTCTATCTGATATGAACCTTACTTCCATTCAACCCCAAGCAGTTGGGTATCTTCTGTTTTACTCATATGGTCTAATTGTGGTTTATTCTTGCCTGTTGGGTCCATTCAGTATATCACAGGCACAATTACTGTAAAATATCAACCTAGTCTTAATTCTCCATAACTGACTTCCCTTGTTTTTTGGGTATCAATTGCATCTTTTCGTTTCAACCCCCAACTAAAACACACCACTCATCCTTTCACAGTAACCCTTTTAGCTGCATATGTGCTGATAATGCTATTTTAATTCTAAGGTTCTTAACACTAATGCTGCTTTGTTAGAGCTATCCTTATCCTGTCCCTTCCTTGGTCATTCCCAACTCTTTCTTGGTTTCAGTTTAAAGCTACTTGAATGCATACTCCTTCTAACTGGGAATCTCTTTCAATATTCTACTGTGTCTTCTTGAAGTTTCCTTCCCACCAGCTCTCAGAACAATTTGATTTTAAGCATAGAATTTGTGTTCAGTCTTATTGATTTGAATAGTGAAAATGCTATTTGCTATCTGCATAAAATTTTGAAATTGCTGATGTTTACTATATTCCAACTTCTTTATTAATAAAAAAATACCAAATTACTTCCATAAATGGACAGATAAAATATTAAATGAGTCAGTGAAATTAAGTAGTTGGAACATATTGTATCCCCAATAACTATGGAATCCATTATTCCGTGAAGCTATATTTATGTAAGTGATTATTATATAATATTTGTTGCTTCCTCTTAACTTGCCATATGTGGTGAACTCCACCAGGTCTCCTGGTTACAACTAAAATATTCATTAAAGAAAAATATCAGCAAGTATCTGTTTAATGAATTTGTTGACTAAGTATATGAACCTATCTATGAATAGAAGTAAAATAATTTAAAGTAGAATATAATGTATATTGCCCTTTTTAGAAACTGTATGTCTTTAAGACAAGTAAGTTTATACAGATGTATACAAACAGGTTTCACCATTTGGGAAGCTCACTTGGTATAAAGAAACTCTTGATACTGTATCCATGCAACTCTATCAAAAACATTTAAAAATTGTTATTGCCAGTCACCTTGTGATCATGCACTACTGATATGTTTGCTAATTTATTCCTATAAAAACTTTGATGACTCTCAGGAAAATATTGATATAATGTTTTGAGTTTTACAAAACCTCTTCACTACTATTGAAGTTAATATAAAATTCATGCTATATTTAATCTACAAAACTCTTAAAACCGAAGTTGCCATTCATCTCACCTTATTCTTTTGTTCTGATTTCTCTGAATTGCTGTTTTAAAGATATGATCAGTTCAGTGGATGATTTTCAGAAACACATTAAATCTAATACCCAATGTATATGATTCTATCAAAGAATTATATTAAAGATCTCTGGTCCACAATTCTTATTTTTAAAAATATTTTATTGAGATATGACTAACATGTAAATATATATATATATATATATATATATATATATATATATGTAATAAGTACAATTGTAGTAGTTTGAATGAGAAATATTATCTACAGACTTTCATACTTGAATGCTTGGTCCCCAGATGGTGGCACTTTAGGGAGAATTTATGAAATTTTTGGAGGTCCAACTTTACTGAAGGAAGTATTCCACTGTGTATGTAACAAACTGGGAGAGTTTGTAGCATTACCCTACTTCCAGTTTTCTCTCTCTGCTGTATATTAAAGTTGAAAATGTCAATCTTCATCCCCCTGCTCTGACCACCTGCTGCCATGCCTCCCTTGCCATTGTGGACTCTTGCTGTAGAACCATAAGTGACAATAAACCCCTTCCTATTGCTTTTGGTTATGATGTTTTTTATCACAGGAACAGAAAAGTAACTAATATAACAACTTAAACATTTTGTATACAAATGTGAAGCATCATCCCTACATCACACATAGATACATAATAACTACTACTACTACTATTATTCATGACCTCTAAAAATCCCTATTTCAACATATATTTGTAGAAAAAAGGAAAGAAATCATGCATAATGAAGCTTATGAGACTCTCTGTTTTGTTCTTAGGGATCTATTCATTTGTTCCCTATGGCTTTAACATTCTTATTTGTATATATTTTAATGAAGTGCATACTTTGAAATACATTCATATTGTACAATGGCTAAGTTGAACTGATTTACATTGAATGTCCTTCACATATTTACAAATTTATGGTAAGAATACTTTATTCTCAGCAATTTCTGAGAACATAAGAAACAGTTATTAACCGTAGGCATGCTGCTGTATATTAGATCTTTTGAAATACTCCTTCTATTCACATAGAATTTGTATTCTTTACTAACATCCCCACAATGCTTTCCCTACAAAATCTCTGATGCTAGCATCCCCATCATGACTTCCACCCCCAGTCCTTGGTAACCAACAATCCCACCTCATCTTTCCACCTCCAATCCCTGATAAACGTCTCCTCAATCCTAGTAACCAACAAACCCACCATAACCTCCTTTCCCCAATCTTTGGTAAGCAACAACTCCATCATAACCCCTCACTCCCAGTCCCTAGCAACAAGCAACCCACCACTTCCTCCCTCTCCTAATAGCTAGTAACTAACTTCCCCACTATGACCTCTTCCATCATATCTCCAGTAACTAACATCTCCAACATGTCTTCCCACTCTCAATCCCTGGTAACCAATCTCCTAAAAATGCTCTTCCCACCTCAAATCATTTAGAACTTAAGTGTGACTTCCTGTGCCTGTCTTAATTCATTAAATTTAATGTCACAGCTGTGTGTGGAAAATGAAATGACAATTTCTCTCTTTTTATTTCTTCCTTTTTTCTTTCCTTCCTCCCTCCCTCCCTCCTTTTCCTTCCTTTTCTCTTATCTCTTCCTCTTTCACTTAAATGTAGGCAGGACCTCATGGAGGCTTTCCTTGAGAATGACTGCTAACTCCTGGACGTTTTTCTAAAGCTGAGACTGAAGACAGAGACCATTGTGCCAAGAATTGGATTTTCTTCATTTTAAAGGACAAATTGTGTGTGTGTGTGTGTGTGTGTGTGTGTGTGTGTGTGTGTGTGTGTGTGTGTGTGTGTGTGTGTTGTAGAGTAAATGTGAATGTCAGGCCATTTTATAACAGCTTACTTTTCTTCTATCTGTCATTTTCTGTACTCTGGGGGCAGGAATTGGGGAAATCAATCAAACCCTAAGATCTTATAATTAGAGATCACACAGAAAGCTACCAGGCTTTACATCTTCATTATATAATTCATGAGGACATTCTCAGTGTTTTAAATCTATGTGCTAAGCATAATATAATGCAAATGCTTGACCATATGAATTTGTAAGGGCAATATCCATTTTTCAAAATTAAACAGCTGACATTTTATAGGCCCAAAGGGTCTGGTACTGTACATATTATTGATTAAAGTGAAATTTTAAAATTACTATTGTGCCAAAGAGCTCCTTAAAATGGAAAACTACATTTTTATTGTTTTTAATAGTTCAAAATTAGACCACTAACAGTACAAATGTTTGACTAAATCAGTGTAATATTTGTATTGATATTCAAAGGTCCTCAAACAGGACTTTGTTTCATAGAGTATAGTCTTGACACAGCTTTAACATTACATAGATCAATATGCAGCAACGTGACCACGGGGCAATGAATCTGGCATTTTCTGTCCATAAAGAGGAAGCGAAAATCTAGAGCTAGCCTTATAGTTTCTTCCTCCCTAAAAATGTTACAGAGACTCCAAGAACAGCTCAGACACACTCAACATTTGAAAAACTTGAATTTTCTGGAACATTGTTTTTCCTGGATTTATGTCAAAGCAGGATAGATTCTGCTAATAATTTCTGATGATCAGCACATCTGAACACCCAGATCCCTCTGTGGATCTTTTAGAGTCTCTATGACCTGTATCCTTTACAGTGACAGAGCTCTATCAAGTCTAATCACCTGTCTAATCACTTCTGCAGTCACTGTTGTAGCAAGGATTCAATTTATTAAAGGCAAAAAGTCACACTTCCCACAGGAGTGTGACTTCCCAGGAGGAGAAACCTTTGTGTGATGAGAAGAATGCACCTGAACAGCATTAAAATAAATTGTGATTAGAAAGCATTAAAAAGCATAAACAGTCTCTCAAAAGTGGGTAGGATACATAATATAAGAAAACTCATTTATACTAAATAAAATGTAATATTACATTATTTGTGCTTGATGAAATCTTTTATGTAGGGAAAGAAATACGAATACTATTAGAGTGAGCATGCTATGATATTGAAAGGAGTCATGTTAACCGTTATTGAATATGGTTTCCCTCAAAATAGCTTTACTCTAAGCAAATATTATTGGTCATTTGAATAAACACATCACCCAATTGAAATTCTCTCTCTCAAAGATGTTGTACTTTATGAATCTATCATATTAATACTGCATGCACTTTGTATATGTACCCATTAGAGTCAGTGCATATCTCATGGACATGACTGTATATGTTAACTAACCGCCTTTTTAGCATCTAAAATTATTTGTTAAATTTCATATGCTGTGTGTGTATGGGTATGTGCATGAGTGCCGCTACAGACATGAGCTCTGGGTCCTTTTTTAAAGAGAAATTTTCTCTTAACAACTGAGGTCTATATCCTGGGGGTGAGATTTTGTTTGTCTTTAGTAGAACTATAAATGAAATAAAATTTTTTATATTAATTATATTACCTATTTCCTAACACAACATTATGTTGTAACATAGTTTTACTGTGGTGAGATATATTTACTGTGTTCATAATCAAAGATTGAAACACTTCTAGGTTAGTGGATGGGAAAGTGGGATGTACTGAATAAAGCATAAAGAAAGAGACAAGTCATTAGAAGTGTTTGAAAGTATTGACAGCTGGAGTCATCGAAGATTTGGAGTCAAATTTTCATCCCTTAAAACAGTTCTAGGCTTACTGTTCCAATTACACACATGCTAAATAATGGCTCTTCATGCACATGCTTGCAAACATTGGGCCTGATACACAGGATTGCAAGGTATAGCACCATGACCCCATTATATTCCCTTAAGAATTCACTCCATGATCTCACTCAAATAGAATTTGTAGTGACAAAGGGGAGTACTGAGCAGGAAATACTTCTCAGTCAAGTAAGCACTGAGCCGAGAACAAGCTTGGAAGTTATCAAAACAAAGCTTCACAAGTTTGGAATAAATTAGCTTGCTTGGGCAAAAACTGAATAATGTGTCTGTGTTTTGTCAGTGCCTAAACATAATCTATTCGCCTCAGGCTCTTTCTAGACCTAAAATCTCATGCTGTCATTGTTATCTGTTACCACACTGCTTTAAATGGAAAGTGTCACTGCTTCAGGTGACATGGTTTCAATAAGGGAAATTGCCCAAGGAAGGATGCAGGTGTATCTGCCATTCAAAAGCCTAGGAGGTATGTTCTTCATTTAAAAAAAGTCATTTAAACAATGAGAACTAATTATCACATTAATTTATCATCAACACAAGGAAGTACCAGCAGGCAGATACATCAACATTTGTGTAAACTACCAAGCAAGCAGAATAAAAAGGAATTGGTTGAGTCACCTTTTGGTTCTACACAGGTTCTGTGAGAGCCACACTTTAAGCTGTTTTGCAGCTTCAATGTAGTCACCATGTATTTCTGTCAGGGTTCCCCTGTCTTTTTATTTTCTCCTGAGAGGTTGTTTTGATTTAGCCATTATGTGGGAGAATGAATATAGGGTCAATCTCACGGATCCTCCTCTGTTGGGATCAAGGTCTTGAAATCACAATTCTTAAATGTGGGATCAACCTGAGATTGGGACTGTCTGTAGATTCTGGAAAAAAATGGTGGGAGGTAAATGCATGACCATCTGATATTGTATTGTATTATGAGTTGTACCATCTATTCTAGTGGAATAGCCTTTGTGAAATATGAGGCTATGTGAGGGAAGCCCATGTGGCAGGGAGTATCAGGAGCTGTTTGGGAATTATGAGTTCCCTTCCATAGCTGAACACAGCCAATAGAATCTTAGGATTTCTCCACTTACCACAGCAAGAAGTCAAGACCCTGAATCCTGCAACTTCAAGAACTTGAATTTTACAACCAAAGACATGAGTTCTAAAGTGGAGCTATATTATCTGAGCTTTCAGGTTAAGAACACAGTCTGGGCTGGGATGTTGATCCATTTATCAGTAGTTGCCTAGATTGCCTGAAGCCCATGGTGCAAAAATAGTCATGGGGATATAGATCAGCAGTGATATAATTGCTTAACATGGGCAAGATGCTTGTTTCAGTACCCAGCATATATATATATATATATGTGTGTGTGTGTGTGTGTGTGTGTGTGTGTGTGTGTGTGTGTGTGTGTGTGTGTTGCCAGGAATGGTAGAACACATATACTACAATGGGAGTAGAGGCAGTCATCTTGACAGAATCTAGAATCAACTGTGAGTGGGGATTGTAATGATTACATTAACTGTGGTGGGAAGACCTGCACATTGTGGGCGGCACCATTCTCTGACTGAAAACCTAGGCTTTCTAAGTAGAGAATGTGAGCTGAGCAGTAGTGTGCTTTCATTGATATGCTTCCGGATTGTGAATGCAATGTGACTAGCTTGAAGCTCCTGCACCCTGACTTACCCTGACACATGTGACTTTATCCATACACAGTGAGCTGGTAAGCTGTTCCCGCCTCCACATGGCTTTGTCATGGTGATTTATTACAGGAACAGGAAAAGAAAGTAATGCAGCTATAAAAATCACAACCAAAAGAATGATATCAATAAAATTGACCCACTCAAATTTGTTCAGCTTAGTTTTAGTCATCTGTGTGCATTTGTGTTTCTATGTTCTGTATCATGAATGTGATATAGTTTAGGGCCATTCTCCATTAGCTGAATTTCTAGGCCAGTATGAAATCATGCCTCATTAAAAACAAATGTCAAAACCAACCAAACAACAGAATTATGGTCAAACCAACATATAGTCTTGCATGATCCTGAGCAAAAAGTGGGTTAGGTTTTGCATGTATTTCTGACCTACAGAGAAAACATGTATGTTGCTTTAAGCTGAAAAATTGAGGAGTATTATTATATAGGTACAGGACATCAGAACAACGTCTATCAAGATAAGATAGTATAACCTTTGACTGATAGGATTACTATTTGCTTATTGCTCAAACTCTATTTTTTTTCTCCAGGTGTCCTCTCCACTCAGGTAATTGTCCAAAAATTCCAATTCAGCACCTAATCTCTGAAATGTCAGTTGGTTATTTTTATCTCTCCATTCCCTACCAACTGCCATTTCCATGGGTTATGACTTCCTCATTTCACATCAGGAAAAATTGCTGAAATCAGTTTCTAGAACATTTTTCTTTCCATTATTGAAAAGTTGGTATATGTTTTTAATTGTTTCAAGGAGAAAACCTTAAGAAAATACAAAATGGGGAAATATGCATTGTCTTTGAAATTTCCCTTTCTTTGATTTATTTGTTCCACTCTGTCACATTTCTCCATTTGTTCACAGTTCCATTTGTTGGCCTTCATATCCATTCTTCATTCTCTATGTCTAGAAAGGAAGTTTCCAATGCTACATAAAACTCACAGCCTCATTACAATTTTCTAAGGTAACCAATCCTAATAGTGGAGTCATATTTCCCTTTTAAAAGAGGCACCACACACACAGGCACACCACTATCATAAAGTAATTTTCCTCACCCCTTCTTACAGATAGTAAATTTTCTCTAGCTAGCTCTGTGTTACTGATTGTGCAAAAGACATGAGACATCTACAATTCCCATCACAGCCCATAAGTTTATGATGATTTGTTTCCTTATTTTGCCCTTTTAGTATTAGTTACAAAATTTATTTACTTCCTTACTTATATATTTATTAAGGATATGGATATCTTACCTGCATGTATGGTGTCTGAGGCCAGAAGAAGACATAGGATCCTCTGAAGTGGATATCCAAATGATTTTGAGCTGCACCAAATGGGTGCTGAGAATTGAACATGGGTCCTTTGCTTGAGAACAAGTGCTCAAAACCACTGAACCATCTTTGTAGTCCTGTGTCTTTTTTTAAATTTTAACACAGTATTTGTAAACATTTCTTATTGACTGGACCATTATTATCACTGAGGTAGACACAGAAAGTTTAGTATTCATAATAATTAAAAAGAAAATGGATGGTAGGTAGTGCTATGGAAGAAGAACCCAGTATGAGAGTAGTGACATCTGCTATACACTGAATTTATAGCCTCAGTGAGAAAGCCCTGCCATATTCAATAGCTTTGATAATAGATAGATATTGAAAGATAGAACAATTAAAGATTTGAACATTGAAAGATAGAACAATTTAGAATTAATTGTTTCAGTTTGCATATAAAATAATCCCTGTATGTTCAAACTCTTGATTCTGAGCTAATGGTGCCGATTCTGTAGGCTGTGGAATCTCCAGGTTAGAGTTAGCAAGGACTATCTCAGTTGGGCAGGTCCTTGAGTATGCTGCCCCCTGGCTCAATTCTGTCATGGTCTCTACTTCCTCCCTGCTGCAATGTGACCAGCAACCTCATATTCCTGCTAAGTCACTTATGCCCCACAACTTCCCTAGCATCATGAACCTAAATCCTTTAGAGTTATAAGGCAAAATTTATTTTTCCTCATCTAAGTTATTTGTGCCAAATATTTTGTCAAATAAATAACAAGTAATGAATACAAGTCAATGATTTTTTTGTTTGTTTTTTTGTTTTTCGAGACAGAGTTTCCCTGTGGCTTTGGAGGCTGTCCTGGAACTAGCTCTTGTAGACCAGGTTGGTCTCGAAGTCACAGAGATCTGCCTGCCTCTGTCTCCTGAGTGCTGGGATTAAAGGCGTGCGACACCAACACCCGGCTAATTTTTTAATGCACATATAATTCATAGTCATCTCATTCAGTGCCTGAAATTTTATTTTATTTCTCATGCAACAACACCTAGGTAGCTTTCCAAAAATTATTTATTTAGCCATAGCTACAGAATCTAAAGATTAGCTTGTATTATAGTTTCATTTTACATGGGATTTATATTGGTACATTTTTAGCTTTGATATTCCTAATGTTACAAACACCTAATTGGTGAATATATATATATATATATATATATATATATATATAATATATATATGCATATATATAAACACACAAGAATATTTAGATACCCAAAGTTTGCAATAATTTCACAGTAGCCTGTTTCTATAAATTAGTTTATTAATTTGAACTTTTTTCTTTTAGTTAAACTTTTATCATTAAGCACATGGTTTGTTAGGTGTTCAGGAGGCTGTGTTGTTTTTATTATATGCTTTTATACTTCAGGTTTAGGCTTCATTAAATGTTTTCCCCATTTGTTGGCAATAGAATTTCTACCTTGAAGAACTAAACTGTACATTCTATCCATACAATATCAAGTATTCATAATCTACCACAAAGTGAGACCCAACTTACTCTTTCCAGTAAGTAGTAAACTATGTACTTTGATATCCATATCACTACCATTTTTGCATGTCAGCAGGCTGTACTCATTTAAGTATTAGCTTGTAGGCTGTGAGCTATATTTCCTCAGTGCAGTTACAATCATTCCTACAACTCTGCCACGGCCTGCTCAGATCTCTTCAACTATGAGTCATATAATGTTGTTGTTCCAGTTTTCAAATGAAGAATTTCAAGCACATCCAGGTAGGAAACTTTGCTCAACATTGCATAGCCAATAAAAGTAGAACTATGATTCAGATGCAGGTGGTTCATCTTTAGAAGCCAGCCTCTCACCTATCATTTGCAGAATTGAGCTTGTGGAAGACCTAATGATGAACGAAGGAAATGCAATGATGGCAAAGGTCTCACATAGGAAACAGATTAGTTAAGACTCTTGTTTTCTAAATGGAGTATATGAATATCACAATGTCCCATAAGTGAGGAGGCATGGCTTCCTTTAATGTGTTTTATGGTTCTACCTGTAAATGAACAGTATCCATCAAACTGTCAGTATATTCTGTCAGCTCTAAATTCTGACACAGAAAATAAAGCATTCCTATAAAAGGACAGAAGAAGATATTTCAGATTTGTTGGGATTCCCTTGATAGTGAACAGAGCTGTTTATAACCAGAAGGCATAGTTGCAGGCAAACCCTATAGTAAATAATGTCATTGGGTTTCTGAAAAACATTCTTATCATCATTACAATCTTGCTTTACTAAGCAATAAATATATGAAAACATTCAATTTCCCTATGTGTCCAAGGGAATTTATGAATTGATACATACCTATTATCAAATGTTTAAATGACTTCATACAGTGTGTGCAAAGAGAGTGGAAAGTTACTCATGTGTTCTTGGTAGAAATGTGTATTTTTACAACTTCTTACTAGAATTATTTCTTAATAGTTTTTTACCTTTGCTAAAAAGATTATCAGAAGCAATTTCACTTCATCGAATATACTTAAAAATGCAAATTTACATGCAATGATAAACAGGTAGCAGATAGATGGCAAACAATCAATCAAATGATGAAAAGGCACATATTTTTCAATGGGTTTTAGGAGTAAGTTTTGGGAAAAGAGTATATATGTGTATCAATAAGTAGATTGCAGTGTTCATATACAGTGAAATATTATTAGCTGCCAGTGTTGTTGAATGAATGTAGAAAAATCACAACAATATATTAAGTGTATAAATAACTTATCACAAAGATTTCTGGACAAATGAGATGATTTTGACATTAAAGTATAATTCAGAAGGATTTCCTTGCTTTGCAATTAAAATATTGATATAAAAGCATACTTTTTCCACTTATAATGGGGTTCTTTTGGCTGATATATGTGTGGTTGATGGATGAAATATCTGGACCATTTCAGTGAAGTATTATGAACATGTTACTTTCTTTGTTTCATCATTTTTCCATTCTAATATTCATATTTTGATACCCCAAACAACATAGTAGGTTGGAACTGGCTTTTTGTATACTCCTTCTGTTATATTAATCAGTGTACATAACAGAAACAATTGGCTTCCTTTGAATGCCAGTCTCAATTAATCATTAGTTATTTTTAAACCTAATATAAGCTATAATAATATTTTCTGTGTGTTCCTAATGAATTGCTAAAACAAATGATTGATACCAAATTATCTGTAGCAAGAACTCAAAGGAGTTTCCATCCCTCATTCACTAGGGTCTGAATGCAGGGTTTAGTTTTGTTGTTTTTTTTTTCCAGATTGTTCTAAGTGGCAGTGCTTAAAAGACAGACAGTTGCACTGTGTTTCTCTTACACTATATGGATTTCTCTGAAGTCAAATAGCAAATACTGTTTTGTGTTGTAAACCTACAGATAGCATCCAAAATTCAAATTCTCCAAAATACTTCATATGGACTTAGTCTTTTCTTCACTAAAGATTGAATTAATCAGTAATTGAATTTGTTACCAAGCATCTCATAGTGATCAAGAAAACACAGTGGTTCTAACTATAGCTTCTTCTCATAAAGTTTGCATTCCAATAGAAGAACAAATCAAATTGACAAGGACATACTAGTGAGATAGGAGAATTAAGAGCCCATATATAGGCATAGCTGCCAAATTTGACTTCAAGCTCAAGCTAGAGAATTTTATTGCAAATGTAGCTGAGATGTTATATAAGTAATATGAAGCTAAATACTTTTAACATCAAACCTAAAATCTATGTAATTAATTAAATGTAGGTTTTCACTGAAAAGGAGTTAATACAAGATAAAATGGCTGGGTTTAGTCTGTCAGAAATAATATAGGTCTTTCATGAAAAGAGTGCCATGGTCCTTGTTCTTATTTGCTGGCATATAGACTCTGCTTTTAATTCCTGTAACTGCATCTTTGAGCTTGTTAATCCTAGGAGTAATCCCCATCTTTATGGAATGTCCTATAATTTCACAATTTTATGAAGATATTGTTACTTCTGTCCACTCAAGTCAGTTTTCATTTCTGGAATGATTAGGACCCCAAATGAACTCACAAAGCAACTAATGTGGAAATTCAATTTAAAACCTTGATGTTATATAATGATCCACAGCTCTGTCCTCATTTCCTCTTCTTGGAACTCTTTAAACCTGCTTTCTGCTTCCTTACTTTTTCACAACACCCATTTCTCTGCTCAGTACTTTTTCCTTTAATGGGTCATTTTATGGTGAGGTTAACTACTGAAAGTAGAATTTTACTTTACAAATTAAATACCTACATTTAAAAGGGCTGTTTCTTTTTAACAAAATATTTAGAATATTCTTTCAAACTGTATTCTGAAGAATACTAGGGTTTAGAGAAGTTTTTAAATAACGAGAAACACCTCTGTCAAAGACTTTGTATCCAGAAGTTGAGGCGTCTGTCCATAAAACCAAAGTTGCTATCTCAAAAAAAAAAATACCTACATAAAAATTGCCCTGCCTGTATTAAAAGTAATACAACAAAGGAACATGGAGGGAAACAGCTGATGTAGAATGTCTCAAGGATTTACATCACATCCTCACGGCAGCTCATGATCATTTTATTAAATCGAATACACATTATCAAGCAAACTGTAGAAAGCCAGTAAGGTTTTTAGACTCAGGGCATTTCTTAGTGTTGTAATATTTTATGATTCTCCAGATTTTAAATAGAGTATTAGCTTGTATCTCGCAAAGAAGCCCACACCTTTTTCTTTTGACTATTTCAAAATTTGATTTCGCAGATTGAACTAAGGATACTTTAAATTTCAATATAAATACTGTCACAGGCAGTTTAAGTTTTATTGATAAGATCATGGATAAAGAAAATTGACGATTGATGAGATATGTGAAAAAGTCTCCATGCATACATTAGTCAGATCCAGAAATAATTATAAGCCTATTCAAGCTATTCTCGGTGATCTATTGCTTTATTTGTCAGTTTGGAAGACTGGAGTACCTTGTCTAGATTTGCAACAATTAAAGCATCCTGCCTCAGTTCTCTAACCTGCAGCCATTGATGTGTCTATAGTTTTGTAAGTAACTTGATGATATGATCTATTTTCTTCTTGTTAAATTGTGTGTGTGTGTGTGTGTGTGTGTGTGTGTGTGTGTGTGTGTGTGTGTGTGTGTGTGTGTGTGTGTTTAAGTGTGTTTGTAAGTCTCTCTGTGTGTCTCTTTATATAGAGGAGAATTATGACTTATTTCCAAATAAATATCTTACAAAATATTTCTATTGGCCACGTGGTTGTCAGCTTATACTTGTTTCTATAAAATTCCTTGTCTAGGAAAGTCTTTGTTTCTTCTTTATGTTTTCAAGTATGGGAGTCACACATATTTTATACATGATGGCAAGTACTCTACATCAAGCTGTGCTTCCAGTCTTTCTACTCTTTTGAAAGACAACTTCACAGGATGAGAAACTCCACTTTTGTATTCCTTTTCTCCTATAATTTAAATATACCCTCCTAGTCTCTTTCATGCTTAAATGAGACAATTTTTTACTTTTCATGAATCAAATTGTCTTTTCCCCCAATGTCCTTCAAGATTTTATGTATTGTGCTACATTGTGAATATAGTCTTTATGCTGTAGGTTTTTGTTATTACAGTGGTTTTGTTTGTTTTATTTTGCTCATAATAAATTGATCTTAATAATGTGGTTTCTGTGCACTTCCTGGATCTATGATTAAGTTTCTGACACCAATTTTGAGGGTAATCTGTCATTATTACATTCTATGGACTTTTCTTCTTTTTCTTCCTTCTGTTAGTCACAATGTGAATATTTTACACCATTTGTGAGTGTCCCACAGTTCTGAAATAACAGAGTCTGATGCTTTTAGTCTTTTCATGTTTCAAAATTTCCACTGTCAGATCACCAAGATGCTGTCTTTATTTCTCAGACATAAGCAATGTATAAATTAATTCATTATATCTTTTTTTCTATTATAGAACTTCTTTTTTCTTTCATGACTTTGTTGTTCAGTAAAATTTCCATCTCTGACTTAAGTTCACCACTCCTTACAAATTATCTATTTTTTCAGCATTCAATATACTAGTTGCGGTTTAAAAAGAAAGATTCTGGTCTGAGAATTCTAAATTGCTGTCATGTCTGACTCAGTTCTTGGTGTTTACAGTTTCTTCAATATCCCTCCATGGTAGTTAGAGAGATAGCTGTTTCTTCAAAGTTAGACTTGGTGTAGTAGGAACAGTCAATGCATCAGATTGTGTGTATTGAAGTGAATGTAAATGTAGGGGAAAGAGAACTAAAATTGTATGGTATAGTCCTATAATCACATTTTTATTCTCCTGTCTCCCAGTACTGTGGGTCTACAGTATTTTACCCTCCCCTCTTCCATGGTGCAGAATAGCTGGAGAGCCTCCACATGCTAATTTATCTCACTAACCCAGAAGGCTGGAGCAAGGTTGGGGTGTAGTATAGCTTTCTCTGGACCTGTTTGACAAATCCTCTACATTATTCTCTGATAAGGATTATTCTAAGTGTAGACCCTGTTAATAAGGACAGAATGCTCTGATGTATTTAAAAATGGGTAATCTTTCCCATACCTGTTTAAAAAGGGAAATGACTTTTCATTGTGTTGCAGTGTGGGAACCTAGTAGAGATTATGTAGATAAAAGGGGGAGGATGGTCCTGAAATCTCCACTTTAAAACTGTTGAAATTTTAACTCTTAGGTTTCAGAGTGGTCCTCACTAAACCTCCAGCACTTTTTCAGGACCACTAGCAGTTTCGTACCAGAGACTGGGTCTAATAACTTCTTGCTTATAGGTTTCTGCTTTAGTAAATTGTGGTTCTCTCTATCCCATCAGTTTAGCTTCCTGTGTGACTTCAGTTCTCTGTCAGATCTAGAAAGAATTGTTGAACTAATTGTTGTTTTTTCACAAGTTTGCCTATTAGGATGTAGTGACAACTTCCAGGATCCTTATTGGCAGCATTAAAATGACATTTTGGCTTTTCTTAGCCAGTAAATATCACATACAAATGCTTCTGCACACCAGATGAGATAATTGGAAGGAGTTGGGTGCCCCAGGGGAATTATCTTTATTAAGAACATCCATGTGTTTCTGTCTTTGAAGATGGGCATTCTCCTTATACTTGTGTAGTATCAATCTGTATCTTCTTCCATTGTCTAGTCTGCCTTTAATAAGGATACTGTTTCTAAAAGTATAAAATTACTTGTGGGTACATACATATTTTAATGAAAAAGACAAAGAAAGACCCCCCACACACACAGAGGAATGGATGCTTTAATGACAATATAATCAGCAAAGACATTATATAGTAATTGTTGTTTTAATGGACAATGTTGTGGGAATTTTTTTGAAATTCTGTGATGGTATAAAAGTTAACTTCATCTGGATGATATTAGCCTTTATATTTAGAGATAAAAGTACCAAAAATAATATTCAAAAGTAATTAACTTTACGAATCCATTTTAGCTTCTCAAAGAACAAAATATCAACCTGAAAAACTAAGCTATGAAATTTATTTTTAAAATAAATAATGATTAACTTTTACCCAATCAGCTTCTGCGATTTTACTACTGAATGAGGTTTTTAATATTTTTGTCTTGTGACATGCATGACATACGCTCTCCCTTTATACCCACAAATCACATCTGATGAAAAAATGTATTTAAAAAGGTATTCTTCAACATAATTATGTATAAATCCACTAACCTAGGAGGGTCCTTAATGGGATAGGAGATATTTATGAGAGCAAAAAATACATATCTAAGAAGGAAGCATCTAATTTAGACTTCACAATTTCCTCCAAATCAGGGTCTCCCCACTTACCATCAGATAAATGTTTGAATTCCTCTGGTGGTACCCAACTCCTTCTCATTTTCCATCATCTGACATGGGTGTACTTTTTCTGGAGAGCTTTAAAAGTTAATTTATATATTCTTTTCCATGCCATTCTCTATAGCAAGGAGTTTTAAATAAAATAAAAATAACACTTAAGGTTCCCAAGTCTTGAAAAGAGAGCTGCAGTGGTAACTGGTCCATTTTTGTACTGCACAATCTGTTTGAAATTCCCAAGGGTGGTGACTAGTCCTGCTCAACTATCTTTAATGATCCTGTCCTCCCACTGTCATTATTCATAATCATTAGATGTTGTCTGTTCTGTTTGAGGTCTGAGAGAGGAATGAGTACCTCAGGGTGCTATATCTGTATGTATTTCCAGGGTGGTTGAAGATAAGAGAAAGAAATATAATGAAAACCAACTGTTCTGAAAATTACAGAAGGCAGCAAGTATGCTGAATCTATTACCTCATGTAGACACAGTTATAACACATGCATTTTTAAAGTGGGACATTGTCAGAATAAGACTCAATAAGATATACTGCAACAGGAATTCTATTTCAGTCACTAACTATTCAGTAGACTAGAATAAGTGGAAACAAGAAAGCAAGAATGAAAATCTTTGCAAATGTTCTCATTGTATTTTTAATGTTCTACATTTCAAGTCAACAAAAGTCATATCCCCATATGAACAAAAGGTGACTTGGAATGAGGTAAAGATTGGCAGAAATGATGTTGCATGAGGACAAGGATAACCATGCTTTAACACAAAGTACCATGGCAGTATAATATATGAAGGCTTATGACATAGGGCTCAGTATAGAAATATACAATAGGTTATATTTAGTACACTGTAGTGCACAGGAAGCAGATAAAATGAATACTCACAAAAGAAGCATAAGCATGGCTGTTCAACATACCTACCACGTAAAATGTTTCTGGAATTCACAAGAAAACCTTTGTCCATCATATGATGTTTTGTGAATTATAGGGTGATTCTAGTGGTGGTCTCATGTCTGTGGTGAGTTTTATCTGTCTGCTTTAGCTTGCATTTTCTATGAATATGTGTACAGTGTGCCATGCCAGATCAGTGGAGTCTAGTGTATGTAAAATAATATGCTCAAGCTTATTTGGAATTATCCTACTACTGCAATGAAAAGGCCATAAATGAACTCTGCACAAATTCAAAATCAACTAACTAAACTAACAACACACAGCATTGGTGCATGATGCACACCCATCATACTAGCACTTTGGAGGCTGTTATTTAAAATAAGTGTAATGTATATAACCCTATATGATATAGCTTCAATATTTACATTATAAAGACAAACACTTTTCAAAGAACTACATTAATAAAGAAAGACTCATCAGCTGATGAGAAGGCTCTACAAATACATTTTCAGGATTGATTAGAAGAGACATTTGGGAATGCAGCTCATAACCTTCCTATGGTCATATTTAAATGAATTGCCCATTCAGATTACAGCTTAAATGCTGTGCCTCTAGAAGGAGCTTCCCTGACCTTTCCACTTCAAACTGAATGAGTTTTTGATTACAATTTCCAATTATATATTTATGTGAGTTGATTAATATCTGCCTCCCTCATTAAATCAAAAGCTCCAAGAGATAAGAACTGTTTAACTCACTACTATGCTTGCAAGACATCATGAAGAACAGTGAATACAACAGCTATACTGAATGAATACATGAATGAACAAGATTAATGTGTGAGTATGGTACCTGTAGCTCTGGAAAAATGACCTGGAGGTAATAAGTTATGGGAAATTTTCAGGTTTTTTAGACAACAGACCTTACTTGAATATCAACCACAATACTGATAACTTACTTTAAAAAACTCAACATTTAAAAAGTTGTGAGATAGTATACTTTAAGTGTTCTCAAAACAAAAATGATGAATATTTGTGACATAACATGTTAATTGGTTTAATTTAGCCATGCCATTGTGAACTTACTGTATTCTGTATCATAATTGTGCATGACTTTATTTATGAGCTAAATAAATGAATGGAAAAAAAACCTCAACTCCCTTTTCCTGTGTAGTATTTCATCCTACTTTAACTGAAGTAATAAAAGAATAAACAAATATCTGTAAAAGAACAGAGTAATTAATAAACAGTTAAAGAAGACTGTTGTTTAAAACTTTGGGGTGAAACATGAGTTTGGTTCACAGTGAAATTAGGAACTTGATTAAGATAAATTATTAATTCTACTTGTGGTCAAGTTTCTCTATAAAGTTGTAGTAACCCTATTTACTCAAGAATTTTGAGGACTTATGGACCAATCTTTAAACAGGTAATTGTCTGAGCACATCAAATGTATTTAATACTTGGCTCCAAAGGAGTCAAGATGTGGCTGGAGAAACCTGCAGAAACAGTAGACCTGATCTACTGATAGCATGGAGACCCTAGTCATAAAGCTGGGGAAACAGCATTGGACCAAACCAAGCCCTCTGAATGTGGGTGCCAGCTAGGAAGCCAAGATAGTCTATGGAACTTCTAACAGTGGAGCAAGTCTTTATCTCTAGAGCACAAATGGACTTTGGGAGCCCATTCTCTACGGAGGGATACTATTGCAGGCCAGATACAGCAAGGAGAGCCCAGGCCCTCCCCCAAATGATATGAAGGACTTTGAAGGACCCCGTGGAGGGCCTTGCTATACCTGGGGAGGTGTTGGGGAGTGGTTGGGGGGGGTTGATGGGGAAACTAGGAGGATGGGAGGGGGCAAGGGAATGGGGGGATGGATATGTAAATATGAGTAGTAATTAAAGAAAAAAAATACTTAGCTCCACTATCCACATCATTCTTCTCTTACTCTAAGCCCCACATTCACTCAAACTCACAGTAAGTAGTGGCTTCAAAGAAAATAATTAGAGCATTTAAATATAAAGCATAGAAGAATTCATCTTTAACAGTGTAATGTCCTCAAGATGATGCATAGGGTTACAAGTGGGAATTAGTTGTGGTCCCTTTTAGAGTCATAATTTCTAGATTAATACATAGACTCCTTCCCAAACTCTCTGATGATGCTATTTAAATCAATAACCTTATTCTTCTTACTAGTAGATAAAGATAGTGCCTACGTGGTTAAGTCTTTAAGACTTGGTTTAATACTATGTACATTTAGTAGATTAATAACAGTCCTTAGTTCTCTCCTAAGGTCTAAACTTTGAGATATTGGCAATGCATGATTTCTGGGAAGAGGGAGAATAAGTGTTCCTTGGGAATGTGTCACCTAAGAGACTGCCCATGCTCCACAGATGGCCTATACACATGCACATAGTGACAGCACTAAATGAAATGAACTGTAAATGTACTCTGTGGGCGAGAGAGACACACAGAAACACAGACACACACACACACACACACACACACACACACACACACACACACACAGAGAGAGAGAGAGAGAGAGAGAGAGAGAGAGAGAGAGAGAGACAGACAGAGAGACAGAGAGAGAATTATGAAATTACATGCTAATGATGCTAATGGTTGTAGGGGGCAGAAAGAAATTTGAGGAGAGGAATAGGAGTAAACTTGATCAATACATATTATATGTATCTATGAAATTGTCATTGAATAATTGAATAAAAAGGGAAATGGTATCTACATAAAGTTTTGATGATTAATTATTAAGTAAAGAAATGAACCACATTTCATCACTCTGCCTAGTACAAAATAAAATCTCATAAAAAATTAACTTAATGCAAGCAAGAGGGCACAAGTCCAGTAGAGACCAGCCGTATTCATGATGCTCTGGCCTTGGGACTTGGTTCTCTTCCTACTTGGAAATAACTGGGAATAATTAAGATAGTTTAGTACCTTGTAATACAGTAAGTTTAGTATCACAACAAAAATATTTAAGAAATATTCTAGTTCATATTCCTCAGAAGGAACTAAATAAATATGTGATCTAGTAAAGTAAAAAAGAATGGAAAATTAGAGACAGAATGATGAAGGCCTGTGAAATAGAGTAGCCAAAGAACTCCTCTGGGAAGCCATTAATCATGAATCTATATCTTGGCAGAATATTGATTTTAAGTGGGAAACAAACTATATTTGACAAAGAATTTATAATAAGTTTATATTGCTACACATTTGGGTTCTGACAATGAGCTCAAAGTATGTATGAGAGTTCAAAAAAGCATAATGAGATTTTATCAAATGTGCACACAAAGCACTTCATTAAAAAGAACATGGTTTTAAGTATACTGTAAAGCAGCCAATCTCAGAGATTTTTAGGTTACATCCTTTTTCCTCATAGTGATTAAAATATTAGCCTCTGAATTTAGATTTTGTGCAATCAATTATCAGGTCTACAATTATACTGGAAAGTTTACTGAAAATATTTGAGTCTCATTTATACCATGTATAAGCTGTTTAAAATGCATATTCCTTAGTAATATAATCAACATGTTGAATACATGATATATGTGGTTATATATTGCTACACATACATATGCACACACCCACAAACACATGCAAACCTACATGCACACATATATGCAGCTTTTGGTTTAGGGACTAAAACATGGTAAGAGTTGAATTGGCTAAATGTATTAGTGTTAAATATTATGGGTTAAATATTATGAGAATTCTAAAGAAAAGTGAAGATCTACGTTTTTCAAATAGCCAGAAGAAATTTTTTCATGTTTTTTCCATAAGCATTATTAAAATGTAATAGACCATAACACATACATTGCATGTAACATATACCATATAATAACATTTAAGACAAATTTTACTATAGCCCATAATACCAATACCATATCTCAAATTTTAATTCCAAAGTTCATTCTATTTCAAAGTCTCAATTATGGCATTTTGTAGAAAAACACGTATATCTATGCAAAATAACTGAAGATTATGAATATGAACATACCAAATTGCTATATCTAGTCATGTAGCAATTGTATTAACTAATCATGAAACCAATTGCCTCTTTACAGCCATAAAATTAGCCCTATATCTTCCAGCCTTTCCTGGGATTTGTAGATCTTGCTGGGATGGATACCACCATACTTAAAAGCCAGGAAATACATGGAAGTTGTTTCGATATAGAAATTTGTAAACATTTAAATGTACACAATGAGAATTGTAACCAATCTCATGTGAGCAAAAGAGGCCTGTGAAGTCTTAAAATTATGGATTCTAAAATTGTCCATGTTCTTTCCTCCTGGTCACACCATGATTATTTGTTGTAGTTTCACTTTTGTTTAAGTTATTACCTTTTCTTTTTTTCTGGATAATACTTGATAATTGTTCTTAATGTTCTTAATTTGAAAAAAAGGGGAAATACTGTGGGAGCTTGATCCCTTTAGAAAATGACATATGGAGATGACTTGCCATGGGCAAGGTTTTTCTGAGTAAGCCACCTAGATAAAACTGAGGAGGGGATTGCATGCCCTCCCTCTTGGGGGGTCTGAGTTGGAGCAAGCCTTGAAGTTGGTCCTCATGGCTCTTGGGAGAATGGCAAGGCAAGAGCAACTGGATCAGCAGTATGTGCCTTGTTCTGTATTCATGATTTTGCTTTTTATTGCATCCCCTAATAACCTGTTTAATTGATCTTTGTGGGTTCTCACTTCATATCCCTAGCTATTTTTCAATGTTTCTCAAGTTTACCTGGAGAGGTTACCTCAAGAGTAAGACATAATTGGTGTTGAGCACGGAGTTTTTGGGTCTTCTCTTTAACATGTGTTATAGAATGCAATTAATATTGTAATTGCTGTTCATGGATTTGACAAGTTTGAAAATGATTGAAACAAACAAATACACAGACTCACTCCAAAACAAAATAATGTTGAGTATGGTGGCTCAAATGGTCTATAATTACTACAAATATATTCTACCTTGTGGTATAAATATGAATTTCTGCCAGGCAAGCTACTCCTGCAGAAGCTTTTTGAGATGAATAGGAGATGCATAATGGTGTCAGGGAGCTCCAACAAATGCTTTGCCTTAGTTCTGTTTAATTAGGTTATACATCCATTTCTAGCCCCTGAAATTTTATAGTTTACAGTGCTTAAAATGTGAGTGTCAGTCAGTAATTCTATCATACCCCAATGTGAATAAACAGGGAGTTGAGAAGAATCACCAGACTCCTGCTCGAGACTGCAAGAACATTAGTACTAGTGATGTATCTTTCCAATTACTGCTTTTGGTGTTCTCTGTCTATGAACACACTGAAGCTATTTAGGATATATTATTTTAGTGAATGAGCAGACTATTCATACATTAAATTCCTATTTCTGTGTACACTGTAAAATGCAATACCTTTATCTATTTCATACTGGAATTAAAAATCCATAGCACAAATTCTTGGAAAATAAATTCATTCATTATTCATTCTGGAAAAATGTAACTAGATATAAGCATGTATATTATAACAAAAGTCCTTAAGTATTCCTACTACTTTATGTTATAAAATATTTGAAATTTGTTCTCCAATGTTCACCTGTAACACTCAGTATTTTAGTGTTAAGAAACAGCAATCAGGGAAGGCAAAAGGGAATGGTACAATAGAAGATTGAATACATTGCTTATATGTGAGTTGGGAGACAATGACAAGTTGGTGGAAAGGCTTCAGAGTGAATGCCTGGGATAGATAAAACCAGAAAGCAATTATTTCACTTTTTAAATTTCATAGGTTGTGTTTATGACAAGAAGCCAGTCCATTTCTAATATAAAATATCCACTGTGATTATTAACTCTTACCCTATGCAAACATGCCACTTCTCAGAAAAAAAAGTCTTTTAGGTGATTTGTTTGGCAGGAGTTGAAAAATGAATTAAATCACAGTAGAGAGACACACAAACACACACACACACACACACACACACACACACACACACACACACACACACACACACACACAGAGAGAGAGAGAGAGAGAGATTCACAGATAGTGATTGCTTTACTTTTCCCAGATGATGTCTGCCTGTGTCAGTAAGAAAAGAAATCTGGAGAAGAACCTTTCAGATAAATTATTTGCCCCTTCCCCAATAAGTTATCTGTAGCCCTATACTCTTCTGGTTGAGGCAGAGGCCTGCAAGTGTGAAATCTGATGGGGAGTTCCAATCCAGCTTGAGCTACAGAAGGAGACTCAGTCTCAAAGACACAAAAAGTAAGCAAAGCGCAACAAGCAGGAAACAAAGACCAGGAGCAAGAAGTTGCATTACCATAGCCTGCAGCAAGCCTTGCAGAAGGGTAAGTCCAAGTGGTATGACCTACACATCAGGCCTGGAAGGAACTCTTGCATCTCAAGTGGATACATCTCAAGTGGATAAATATTCCTATTCTACATTTGTCTTTCAAATTTTCCAGTATCACAAAAATCCAATAGAATCCTCATTATAAAACCTATGGCTTCTTCCACATCAAAGATCATTTTGGAGCATATCCTAAAATCATTAGTCATTTTGTAAACATGAAAAATAAAGTAAAACCAAATGTAAAGAAAGAGAAGAGCTATAATGGTCAAGGACAGAACTTGCCCGCAGAATCAAATGACAGAGTCCCACATCTTCAGGCTGAATGAGCCTTGTGGCCAGGAAATGTGGTGAGTAGTGCTGACCTATGCTGGCATCTCAATATAACTCAGATTCATGCGGAGATTTGGTGGGACAAACTTTGATATGTATCTTACAGTGAAGCTATGCTGGGATCAAATATTGCTCACAGACATAGAACCCAGTAAAGAAAACTAAAGTTGATACAAATGTAAACATCTACAAATGGAAATAAAAGCAACACAAAATCCTCAGTATATTGTGCCCTCTCTGCTATTTCCCTAAATATTACAACACTTATGTCAAAAACCTGGATTTTGTATGTCTTACCCAGCAAATTCTGACCAAAGCCATTGTCTCATTCAATGGCCATTTGCAGGATGACCCATCAAATTGTAATTATATATCACTGAAAATTTGCTTATCACACTATGTCAAAGGAATGGGGGAGAGTCATTTTATTAAATAGTATATAAATTTTAAATAGCTATTATTAGTTAGCTGTACTCATACATTTAATCAAAACCTATGTCAGGAGACTCCTGGTGGTTTTAAAATATAATTTTAATGTGCATATGCTTTCCAGTGTAAAATTTACTATTAAGTTTTACATAACCTTCTTGAAATTTTCAGTAAGAGTTGTGAAATATGATACTACTTTGATACAGCAGAGGCTTTCGACTGACTTATTAATATAAGACTTTCCAACAGCTAAAGGTTATTTCAAGTTCATGGAGGGATTAAATTCTAGACTCAGGTCCTCAGGGATCATTAGACTCTTAGCTGACTTAACCCTGCTCCCCAGTGTCAAAGGAATCATTCACTTTCTGAGACTATCTCTACCAGTGGATGTGAGAGGCCATGGCACTTAACAGCGTTCCAACTGAGGGACAGTTACAGGATTTATTTTCAATGAACTCAACTTGATTGAAAGGATCCTCATCTGAAATGCACAAAAAGTGGGCCTGAGAGTCTATTTAATTTATTTTTCATATAGGTACACAAGTGTACATCAGATGATTGGCTCTATCAAACTCTGTCTTACTCTATAAATATGGAGCTCACCATGTCAACTTGCTTGGTTGGCTGGCAAGCAAGCTAAAGTATCTGTGCACACATCCAGCTTTTTCATGCCTTGTGGAGATCCTAACTCAGGTATTCATGTTTCAGCAAGGGGCAAGGAAGGAACTTAATAAGCGTCACTAAGACCCAGGTACAGGTTGCTGAGCAAAGGTTCTTACAGTTAGGGAGGAGGTATGCAGAGTAAAAATGGGGATTTCATTAAGCACGGTGTGATATATTGGAGACACAATCCATAGAGGCAATGAAGACAGAAACTCCAGAGAGGATTCCTCAATCTTTCTCTACACTTATGATCGAATATCCACAGGCATACCCATTTGACTGTAATATTCTATTTTTTCCAACTTTTTTATTTGAATTAGAAACAGGATTGTTTTATCCTCCCCTACCTGCCCCCCCCAACTAAAACCTTATCTGTCACATATCTTTTCTGCTACCCTGGATGATGAGGCCTTCCCTAGGGTGTCATCAGAGTCTATTGTATCCTTTGGGGTAGGGCCTAGGCCCACCCCCGTGTGTGTCTTGGCTGAGGGAGTATTTCTCTATATGGACTGGGCTCCCAAAGTTCACATCTATGCTAGGGCTAAATACTGGGCTTCTACAGGAGGTCCCATATATTTCCGAGGTTTCTTCACTGAAACCCATGTTCCTGGGGTCTGGATCAGTCCCATGCTGGTATTCCAGCTATCAGACTGGGGAGCAAGAGTTCCCGGATTCTTGTGGGGGAAGCTGTAGCCACACCTACTTAGGGGCTGGCTACAGGTGTGCCTGACCATGCTTGCGAGGGCGTGGTCAGGGAGACATAGAGCGATACTGGAATGGGACTGTGTGCTCTCTTTCAGTTTCACTTTTGGGCTTGCGTACAGACCACTGCCACGCTGGCTGGCTAGGTCGCTCTGTAAGTAAGGCTTTTCCCTATTAAATACCCTTATATTTCTACCTGACTCCGTATTGGTAATTTCTCACTATAGATTCTAATCAACAAGAAACATTAAGGAAAGCTTCTGGAGGAGGTGGGACTAAAAAAGATACATTGATTTAGCTTCATGAAAACAATATTGATTGTTAAAGAACAGAATTAATAACAGCAAATTCATCTCCTGAGATATATAAGGATATAAGCTTATGTGTAAATAAAATATTTAGTTACTCAGTAGTCCAGCTCCATGCTGTTGATATGGTGTCCCCAGAACAATGAGGGAAATAGTCCCAGTTTCCTTCAAGCCTTGAAATCAGAGTACATGTATATATGAGAAATATACTACATACTCATTTTGGTAATGCTTATTTTTCCTACCCATCAATGTTATCATAGACAACCTAAAGTTGTACCCACAGATCTCCACTATCCTAATATTTGACAGTCATCATTTGCTGAATTCCTTGTTTGTCCCCTTTATCATACTACACACTGTCTCTCTAAAGTCTTCCCCCATGAGCTTTCAACCTTCCCATTTATTAATTTCTAATAAACTTGTTTGCATTTTGAATACTTTCATAGGTTGAAAGTTTCCCAACTTTATTTCTTTTTATATCTAAACTACCATTAATTTGCTGATACTAACATGAGCATACACAGCTCTCTTTCCTTCTGTACTTTGACTTTGCATCCTGAATATGAACAAACAAACCACTCTATGCACCAATTTGTGTATATTTGTCTTCAGAAATGCTTGGTGGTACTAAAAAAGTTTCAAAGTATTCTGTTACATATAATCTTTATGAATATACTAGCTGTCATACTCATTTGTACTTTCTAAACCATTCATTGTCCATTTACCTATGCAACCAAAGTCAGCTAAAACAGAGGTTGCTGGCAACCACTTCTTCTTACAAATTGATCACATTCATCATCAACAGACATATTTTGTTGCCAACTTCACAGCAAAGGATGTCATGTGATCCAGTGAGAAAGCCCAAATTTTCATTTTTATACTTATCTGTCCCTGCAGGAGGCATAACAATACCCATTGTCACAGAGAACTAGAACTCTCAGCATGTCAGGGTCTGTTTGAATTCTCACCTGGGAGCATACATTTTGATTTACACACAGTTGTTCATCTTAAAGCTCTTTTAGTTTATCTTTTTCACTTTCCACTGCCAATAAGTTTAACACTGTTAAAACCTTCCCAAAATCAATGATTTTTTCCTGAGTAGAACAACAAACAAAAATAACAACAGTAGCAACAAAAATAAAATCACCCTCCCAGGCCAATGACTTTTCTATCAATTCTCTTTGTTGTGATATTTGTTATCAATAGGAATAACTTTTTTCTCCATTTGTTTTTCATTGTCTCCACCCCAGGTGTCCACTGGAAGCTGTTCTTACCACACACATCAATGTCCCCAGCTGCTGCACCCATTCTCCTCCTCTTTGAGTTATATATGGCACTTGGACAGTCACTTTCCTCAGAAAAGTCAACCAAGTTCCTCCTCCTCACTCCTCATTTTAATCTTTCATACTGACAAATTGTCTGCCTTTTCTTGTATTCTTCCACATTGATCATTTTCCATTTTTCTAGGACATTTCTACTTTAGTCATCCCACATGGTGACAGGTGATATAATTCTGTCAAGGTAAGATGCTTGCTATAAGACTTGATGACCTGAGTTCATGAAACAAAACATGTGGTGTTGAGATAAACAACCCCAGAAAGGATGTTCTCTTATGTCTACAAACCGAGATGTGTAGCTACTACTCTATACAACACCCACATATACACCCATACACCATCATCATGTAAAAAACTGTCACTCATCAGGAAATATTTTCAATTACTAAATATGTTCAGTGACAGAATAACTCAAGAAAAAAGAAGAGAGGATATTATTTAATCTTATTGCAATCTGAATATATCCTGAAACAACCTAACTCTTCAAACAACAGTTGATATGTACTTTTCTATGTCTGATAGCTTCTATGTTAGAAGACAAATTAAAAGAGTACATTTGTATGGTCTTTTCCATATAAAATGTAACTTACTTTATGTACCTTTTCTTGAAAAATGATGAACAGAAATGGAAGAAATTTTAAAGATTTATTTCCTAATTATGGTTGTGGTTGTGGAAGTGTGCCTGGGTGTGCCTGTGAAAGTGCAGGTGACCATGGAGGTCAGAAGAAGGTATTGAGTTTCATGGAGGTAGAATTACAGGCCATTGTGAGACCCCTGACAGGGTTGCTGGGGACTGAACTGGGGTCTTGTGTAAGAGCAGCTAGTACTCTTGAATATTGAGTCCTCTCTGATACTCAAGTTTGCTTGTGTGGTTTCAAATGATACACTTTGTCCTCTTCTTATGGAGAACATAGATTCAAGATGCCCAGGAAGTGGATTTCTATGTAGCCTTTTTAGACTGGGGCATGCACACTGCTTCTCATCACCATCTGAATAACCAGGAGGTAGACTATTTTCTATTAAAATAGTGATATGTGTTTTTCTACAAAGTCTAGCTTTGAGTGCTTGTTAAAAGAGTCAGAACATGTCTATTATATTTGGAACATTTTAATATACACCATAATTATCCTAAAAAGAACACCATTCTTTAAATGCAAAAAGGAAAAAAATCTCCATGAAAGGAAAAAAAATCAAGGTTGAAAATCCCAAGCATGGGAAACAGTACTTTTGGTTATGTTGAAAACTGATGAGCTACTGTTTGTAAAAGTATCTGTAAATGTGAGATGCATGTTCCTGCTTTGAGTATATAACACTTTTTAGAAACTGAAATGTAGATACATACAAAATAAAATAATAAAGAAACTTAAATTAGTTCAAAAGAAATTTGATGTCATCTTATTATCAGCCACTGAGTGAAGCATACACATAATAATTACTATAGAAAATCATATATGCAAAGACTTCTTTGGAGAAAAATGAAGATTTATTTTTGTAATACTCAATTTGAAGCAGAGGCATTTTTGCCTGCTGGTGGGAAGTCTCCTATATTATAATTCCAAAGTTGGGCTGCTCTTTCAGTACCCACTCCCACTATCAACTCAAAATGAATCATTTTAAAAAGTTCAATCAGTCATTGGCATTTATTTTCTCCAGGTGACTTAGGAACATCTTCCGCAGGAGGGTAGGCATATCTGATGTGTCATAACTGAAGGGATAAATGACATATCAGTCACATCAAAGTTAAAACAGTCACAAAAATCTCTAAAATAGATACTGCTAAAAATGGGACTGTCCCTGTTTCTCTGCCCTTTGAAGGCCACTAGATATTGATCCCCACTGGAGCACTGTGGTTAAGAGACACAGCAACCTTTACTTCTGGATGCTATCTCTGATTCAGTTAAAAGCAAGTTGTCACTCAGAGGCTCAGTAGGATTTTGCACCTCTCTGCTTTGTTGTTCAATGTATTCCATAATGTGAAGACAAAGGCAAGGCTGACTTTGGAGTCAAGTGAACATGACCAGTAAGCTCTGGTCTCATCTACTGGTAGTATACCATGTGTCTGTTGCTCCCCATCCCAGGAAAATACTACAATCAACCTAGAAATAACTAACAACCCAGGTACCAATACACTGTAGCTTAAGCTTCATTTCAAACAATTAAATCAGAATTTTGGGGGGAGGTAGTGGGCATAGTACTTGTGTAAAGCACTCCAGATGATTCAAATACTCATATCAATTTATGAAAAGTTGTCAAATTAAGATGGGTGACTTATGAAGATTACTATGTACATGAAAGATGTGGACATTTTGTCCAAATGTAAATTCTGACTCAGGAAATTAGAGCAGGACCTGAAATTCTTCACTCCTAAGTTCCTGGGAGTTGCTGTTTCTGATGGTGAGAAAAATAACTACAGAACTAAAATCTTTAAAATGTCATTTAAAAATAAAAATCTTGTATCCAAGGCTCTACTCTGAAAGAGCTCCTGATATACTACTCCATTCAGCATCTCCTGAAAACCTATAATTAAAATTCTCAAACAATGCCAAGCTCACCGTACAGCACAGGTGTATATATCAGCCTTCCCTGCTTCAATATGATCAAAAGAAATGCTGTCTCCTTGAAATCCCAGGCCTATCATTTGACAGAGGAAGGGAACCCTCTCTTACAGAAGCAGTATTCTTCCTTACATATTATACAGTGTGGCAAGAGCTGGGCTACTGTAAGGACATTCTAAAGTCTCCTGGCTATCTTCTCCCACAGCACTTCTAACATTATGCGTATGATGTCAGAGCAGTTGACTCAGTACTTCACCTTCCAGAGATGGGCCAATCTTAAAATGTTACCACTGTTTCTGCAATAGCAGAGAAAATTTCTTCTAAATGTTGGTATACACACACACACACACACACACACACACACACACACATAAAAATACTTCAGAAGAATAAAAAATACATATTGCTACAATGATATATATCTAAATGCATTTACACAAGTGTAGGGAAAATGCTGACCATGCCCACTGGGGGGCTGGCACTGGTGATGCTGACCATACACACATGGGCATGGTCAGATTGACATAGCAAAGCTTTAAATATCAGGGAAACACACATGCCGCTCTCTTTTCCCTCTCCTGCCTGGCTGTACAGGACTGGCTCCATTGCATGAGTACTTCCTAATAAACCATCTGTTTTCAAACTAGTTCTGACTCCATTGCGATCCACGTTAATTGCGTTCCACTTTATACAAGTTTTAATAACTGTATAAATGTATCCTTTGTATTCCATCACCACTTCTGCACATACTGTGAATGCTCTCTTCTCTACCCTGCTGGAACAAAGCTTCCATTCAAGTTTTCTTCTCTACAGAGGTCGCTTGGCCTTAGGGGTACTCATAAGAAATTGAGAAGATCTAATGGCTTTAACATCCACTATTTTCTTCACAGTTTAATTTTTAGGGTGGAATACTATATCTTGTTGAAATACTAATGACTTCAATCATGAGGAACCTATAAAATATCATATTTACATAAATATACTTGAGTGTGTCCAAAATTATACAATTTATCAACAGGATATTACAGTTATGTTCTTTTCTTCAGTTTCAAGAGAGTCTGCAAAATTAAGTATATACTATAAGTGATTAAGAATGGTGTTAATCATGTTGAGTTTTTCTTCATTTATTTTGTTGTTTGCTGTTGGCTTGCTGTATATTGCTTTTGTTATGTTTAGATATGTTCTGGCTATCCCTGATCTCTCAAAGACCTTTATCATCAAGGGGTGCTGTATTTTGTTTAGGCTTTTTCAGCATCTAGTGAGATGATCATGCGTTTTTTTCTTTCTCAGTCTGTTTATATGGTGGATTACATTGATGGATTTTCATATGTTCAACCATTCTTTTTTTCTTTTTTAATGAATTATAATTTAAATTAGAAACAATCTTATTTCATATAACAATCCCATTCCTTCTCCCTTCCATGCTCACCATGCATATTTATGTAAATATGATATTTTATAGGTTCCTCATGCCCCCCCCAAACCACTAGTCCCATTACCTACTCTGTCCACAGAGATTGTGAGGCCTTTCATGGGGGATCATCAAAGTCTGTCATCATCTTGAATGACAGAGTAGCCCTCCATAGGGAAGGGACTCCAAAAGTCCATTCATGTGCTAGGAATAAATACTGGTTACATTGCCAGAGGCCCATAGAGTGCCCACATCTCGAAAGAGACACTCACATTAAGAAGGGCTCATTTGGTACCAGGATGGTTCCCCAGTTTTCAGAATGGGGTCTATGAGGTCCCTCATGGTCAAGTCAGCTGTTTCTGTGGGTTTCTCCAGCCTGGATAGACCCATTTGCTCATCATTCTTCCATTTCTGAAACTGGATTTCAGGAGTTCAGGTCATTGTTTAGCTTTTCTTGTATTCTTCTGCTTCCATCAGTTACTGCATGAAGGCTTCAAAATTGGATAACTGTAGTAGTAGCCAGCACTACAACATTTCATGGTTTCAGGCAAGGGAATCTTCATGCTGGCCAGCCTTCCAGGGTGACACTTCAGTGTGTACTCCCTGCTTTTCCTATTTGAGTGGGACATCCATTTGTAGTAGCAGCCAGTACTACAACATTTCACAGGGTCAGGCATGGGAATCTGAGGGTTAAATAAAGACAGGGATGCAAGAATGGTTGAACATGTCTTGCATCCCTGGGATGACTCCTACTTGATCATAGTGGATGATTTATCTGTTGTGTTCTTGGATTCGATTTGCCAGTATTTTATTGATTATTTTTTTGCATCAATTTTCATGAGGGATACTAATCTGTAGTTCTCTTTCTTAGTTGTGCCTTTGTGTGGCTTGGGTACCAAGGTTATTGAAGCCTCATGAAAAGAGTTTGGCAATGACTCTTCTGCTTCTATTGTGTGGAATACTTTGAGGAGAATTGATATTAGCCGTTCCTTGAATTTCTGGTAGAATTCTGCACTGAAGCCATATGGCCCTGGGCTTTATTTGGTTGGGAGACTTTTGATGACTGCTTCTATTTCATTAGGGGTTATACAACATCTATTTAAGTTGCTTATCTGTTCTTGATTTAATTTTGGTAAGTGAAATCTATCCAGAAAATTCCCCATTTCCTTTAGATTTTTTGAATTTTGAGGAATACATGTTTCCAAAGTATGACCTGATGATTCTCTGGATTTCCTCAGTCTGTTGTTATGTCCCCATTTTCATTTCTGAATTTATTAATTTGTATGTCCACTCTCTGCTGTTTGGTAAGTTTGGATAAAGGTTTGTCTATCCTGTTGATTTTCTCGAAGAACCAACTCTTTTTTATATTGTATTTTTCTCCTAGTTTCCACTTTATTGATTTCAGCCCTCAATTTAATTATTTCCTGACATCTACTAAACACTGCACTGAACTGGAATCCAGTTGCAGAGAAGGAAGAGTGATGAGCAAAGGGGTCCAGACCAGGCTGTTGAAACCCACAGAAACAGCTGACCTGAACAAGGGGGAGCTCTTGGTCCCCCAGACTGTTAGCTGGGAAACCGGCATGGGACTGATCCAAACCCATGAATATGGGTGTCAGTGAGGAGATCTCAGAAATCCATGGGCCCTTTTGTAGTAGATCATTACTTATCCCTAGCATAGGAATGGTTTTTTGAGGCCATTCCACATAAAGGGATACTCCCTGAGACTAGACACACCGGGGTGGGCCTAGGCCCTATCCCAAAGGATATGACATACTCTGAAGACCTGCTATGGAAGGCCTCATCCTCCCTGGGGAGCATAAATGGAATGGGATAGGTAGGGTGTTAGTTGGGGGGCAGGAGAGGAGGAGAGGGGGAGGGAACTGGGATTGACATGTAAAACAATCTTGTTTCTAATTTAAATAAAAAAATGGAGAAAAAAAGAATGGTGTTGGACTGCCTATATATGCTGGATTTGCAAATGAATAACCACCACAAGCACAACAAACACCATTCTCTCCCATTCTTTTCTGCATGACAACCTCTGTGACATCACAAATTACAATAGCGTAAAAACTCTAACCAGAATCCTGGAGTGTCCCACTTTAAAATGGAACTTCCCCTACACTCAATCCCCTACCACAGACAGAAATAGTTATAGTCAGATAAGCCAAGGGGAATTTAAACAAAAAAAAAGGATGAAAGAAAGAAGGAAAGAAAGAAAGAAAGAAAGAAAGAGAGAAAGAAAGAAAAGAAAAGAAAAATAAAGAGAAGAAAGAAGTCACAATTCTGGAAAATTTGGAGAATTTAATGAACTTTTCCCCAGCACATGATAATGTGATGTACAACATTCACCCCCCCCTTATTGCCCGATTCTTTTGAGAAAGAATTCAAGCAAACCTTTTGTACTATGTTATTGTACTAGTTTTGTACTAGTTATTGTCCCAGGAAGGTAGATAACATATGGAATACTAAAAGTTGCTGAGTAATCTAACAAACTAATCAGACAAGTTGGATGAAAAGACCTAGACAGAATGGAAGGAAATTTTCACTCCACTAATTAAATATTGGCAGCACCAGTTTCCTGGGAATCATCTGTTCTGTGAAAATCAGAGAAAGAAATTAAGAAAGACTGAGGACAGTGAGAAACACAACATACATACATACATACATACATACACACACACACACACAGAGAGAGAGAGAGAGAGAGAGAGAGAGAGAAAGAGAGAGAGAGAGAGAGAGGAAGAGAGAGAAAGAGAGAGAACATAATAGAATTCCCCAAAAGGTAAATGCCTCTAAAGTATATGTGTAATGAGAAATATGTCATTTTAATATGGCCTCATCCAGTATAATTCCTAAAAATTCACTGTGTATGCTTATAAGCATTAAAAAATTCACAGGCAATGGGGAAGAGAGAAGAAATAAAGTCATGCTTTAGGATCCTAAAGAGAAATGGTTGAGTGGTGATCAGTTTTATATAGAAATATCCCAATGTATAGTGTAATGTCTTCAAATACTGAGCAACTGTCAATGCCAAAATGTTGGCAGAGTGACAAGATCCATAATACATCACCCAAACACCAAGAATTATACTAAAAGGAGACAGCAACAAGTGGTCCTGGAAACTAAAACTTCAATTATAGAAGTGAAGTCTTCAAGACAAGACACTCAAACATAAAGCTGAAGACTTATCTAAGAAAACAAAAGAAAATAGATAGCTGAAGGAAGTCGGGAAAAATGATATTAAAATTTGAAGAATGCATACTTGGCATCTTGAGAGTTCAACGTAAAAATAAAAATATATTAAAAGAAAAAATGAAAACCTATTTAAAAGACTTTTCTGGGGCAAGGTTCAACTTCAAAATAACCATAAAACTCACCATTGTGAAAGTTTTGACCTCTTGGGTGGAACAATCTTGTGAAAAACTCAAGACAGCAGAGAAACATCTTCACTTACAAGTCATCTCAACTGCAAGGATATGGTGGGTTCAATATTTTCCAAACTCTAAATGAAAATTAAATTGAACTTGGATTTCAAAGTGTAATTTAAATATAAGAATAGAGGAAGATAGTTTAAAATATTCTCAAAAAGGCATTTGTAAATTTTTTTCTCACAAGAAACATACTGGAATCAAGCAATGGGACTTATATAACTATGGTATAGGACCCAGAATAGAAGAGACATGGGAAATGTGAGGAATGACTGGGAAACGGAAAAACAAGGATGAGAAATATGCACAGACAGAGGAATAAGCCATGTAGATGGAGAAGTGTGATCAATGACATGAGACTTGTCACTGACTAAACCTTCATTGTGTTCTGTATTACAATTCGGCAGAGAACTCAACTTTAAAAGCATATTCTACTCAAGACAAAGCTAACACATTTGACTTAAACAACCTAAAAATGTTCTGCAAAATATTATGTGAAAGAAAAAATGCAAAACTGCAGAAAAAGAGAAAACACTTGGAAAATGTGTGTATGAGAATAGACCAATATCTAGACTATATAAAAAATTTTCAAAGACCCACAGTAAAATAAAATAAATCAACAGATCATTGGGCAAAATGCGTGAAGGTGTATGAAAGTTCACAAGTTTACAGAGAGCCATAAACACAATAAAATGCACAGCAAAGAATGGACAGAAACATGACCCGTGGTGAGATCAGTACACATCTGACAGAATAGTTTAAATGAAAAATATTCAGAACAGCAAATGCTACTGAGGAAGGAGAGACTCTGGCTCACTTCCAAATTGCCTTGACAATATAATTCCAACAACTTTTCTGGAATATTTGGAAGTTCCCTGTACGATTAACACTGTAGCATATACACATATATTCATAGAACTTTTTTGTGTACTAATTCTAAACTAGAACAGTCGAGATCATCTCAAATGGGTGGATGATTAATAATAGTCACATGATCATTGAAACACAGCATGGATATGAGTCAAAATATGAGACAAAATATAGATATGCATGAATTGGGTGCATCCAAAGAGGATGATGCTGAGTACAAAAAATTTAGTCAAAAGCTGACATAATTACGTTCCATTTATTCAGTATTTTGAACTAACAAAGAATTAGAAATGGAGAGTGGATTATAGAGTGTCATAGGGAGAAGTAATGGGTGTGGTTATAAAAACACAACTCAAGGGATACTTGGGGTGTGAGGATGCCTTTCATATTGACTATGTAGAGGAAACAGAGCATAAACCCACACAAGTACTGAACCTATAGAAACAAATATATACTGATAAATGGAGAGTAAAGGAAGAAGTGAGTTATACTAATACAAACATCCTGTGTACTGTACAATATAGTTTTAAAGATGTGACTCTTGGGTAAGAGTGGAAAATAGGGGCCCTAGCTATCTAGATTCTGTCGTACAACTACACATGGATCTACAGTGGTATCAATAATGTCCTTAGTTTAGAAATAGGTATACAGATTACTCTGGAACTCACAGAAAGAAGTAAATAAGTTAATTCATTGCTAATAATAACACAACATGATTGTAAAATTGAACAGCATAGTGCAAAGACAATGATTGTAACCAAATTTCATACTTGCTTTCCAGATTGTAGCAAGGTTGCCCTGTGGATAAGGAATATCAAGGACAATTATGTTCAGAGACAAGCATTTCTGGAAGCTCATTTCTATTCTGGGCCCTTGGTGAGTAGAAACAAAGGAAGGAAGGGAGGAAGGAAGGAGTAAGGGAAGGAAGGAGGGAAGGAAGGCCTTCCAGAAAGCAGTCAGATTTTATTCTTGAATTCCTGAACATCAACACTCTATTTAAGTTCTCAGTGTCCTCCAATAGTTTTTTTTTTTTTTTGAGGAATAAACCTTCAATTTGTTCTAGATGCTTGACAATATAGACAAAGGTAAGCTGTGCAGCCCTCAAAATTTAAAAAAGAAAACAGGAAAATTTATTCCTATAGTCATAAAGAAATTTTCATTCGAGAAAGAATTGAAAAAAACAAAAAGACAAAACAATGGAAATGTAAAAATAACCAAAATCACGATTCAAAACCTCATCTACTAATGCTGAATTAGAACTAGATACAGAATAACAGATTAATATATTGGTGGCAAATTATATACAATCTAGCCAGACAGTAGTGCTACATGCCTTTAATTTGAGCACTCGGGAGGCAGGTGTGTCTCAGAGTTCAAGGCCAGCTTGTTCTATAGTTTTAGAACAACCAGTACTACATAGAGAAACCCTGTCTCCAAAAAAGAAACAAAACAAAACAAAACAACAACAACAAAACAAATACACACACACACACACACACACACCACACAAGCACAGAGAGAGAGAGAGAGAGAGAGAGAGAGAGAGAGAGAGAAGAGAGAGAGAGAGAGAGAGAGAGAGAGAGAGAGTCCGTCTAGACGGGCAAGGAAAGAAAAAGTGTAAATGAAAAGAAAATATGTGAGACAAGATGAAAATTCTAATGGAATTTTAATATGATTTAAGGGATTAAAAGGCAGATGTGGGAGACCTATGATACCTAAAGTCTTAATAAACCTGATTTAGAACTCATCAGTAAGATAAATGATCAGGTTAAGAAGTCCAAGAGATGTAGGAATGGTGGGTCTCACCTGTAATCACAGCAGTCAGGTGGCTGATGCAGGGGGACCACCATAAATTCAAGGCCAGCCTGGGCAGCAGAATGAGTTTCAGGCCAGCCTAGTTCACTTAATGTGGTCAAGCTTAATAAAAGCAAAACAAAACTGGTAACAAAAAATGTTGAAACAAAATGTCCAATATAATATTTAAATCTATTGACAGCTGGATGAAGCACAGTGACCTCCCCTGAAAGAGACCACTGAACACAAACAGGTGAAAGACACCACAAAACAAACTAACAAAATCCAGTGGCAAGTTCTTTCCTGTGACAAGACAGCATAGTTCACCAATGAAGACAGGATGTAATCAGACTAACATTTTCAAGTTCCTGAAGACTTTGACTCTCAGTCCACAAAATCTGAGTGTCCTGATCTTACAGAACTTAGTTCAAAACACTGAGCCATACAATTTAGTCGATGACATGAATTCTGGACATATTCAACACTATGTATCAATATATGTAGTCATATATTAATGTGGCATAATGGATTTGTTGTTGGTACTCTTCTCTGGAATTTTAAAGTAGTTACAGTATGTTATTTGTATCATTATTATTGTCTATATAATATATGGCATTAGAATATACTCTTGATATTGTTCATAGACATTAATGGGTTAGAGGTCACTCTGCTGTTAAATACAACTCGTAGTGAGAAGGTGTGGTATCGTCCATCAGCTCTGTGCCCCCAGGCCACAAACTCAATTCTTCTCTCTTGCTGTATTATTTCTTTGTGATGATAATAAGAAACATGAGAAAGAACTGAACCTCTCAAGTACTTTTTATTGATGTTATTGTTTAGCTAAAGCTTAAGCAAAGAGAGCATTTATTGTCTAGAACTGAACATAATATTCAGATTGAGGATGAAAATGAGGTAGAAGAGACCTTAAGGCAAGTGGAAAAAAGAGATTAATGGAATACATGGAGAAAAGGAAACAAAGGTGGGGACTAAATGGCAGAAGAAAGAATGCCATGTTAATTTCCAATACTTTATTTGCTAATCCAGAAAGGAAATAAGAGTATCTTAATAGCTGCTACACTTTTCCTACCCCAAGACATTGCTTATATTCTAATTTTAGCTCACTGACTGCCTTTAAGAAAGATGAAATTAAGCTGCAGACCTTTCTAATACTCCACCCATGTGTATATTGTCTTAAGACAGGTGACCTCTGTCTATTGGACACCCATAATGATTGCAAGTATGTCTCCACATTAAAGCTGTTTAGAAACTATCTGTATTATTCTTACTATTATATTGTACATGCACAGCACCATGAACACTTAACTTTAGCCTTAGATATCTAAAATTACACTTTCTGTTCCTTAGTCCCACCATAAATTTCCTGGACAAGAAAGAAAAAAAAACAGGGTTCAGTAATCAATCAGCTATTCTCAGTGTAATTTTATTCCTATTATACTTCAGTTTATCTGAGAGAAAAAAGGTCATATGTAAAGAGTCATAAGTCATGTTTGTATATATATATATATATATACATATATATATATATATATATATATATATATATATATATATATTGTAAAAAGGTTATCACTTACTGGAAACTCCTACATCATAAAATCATAGAAAATTGACAGTGACATTAAGTGCACTTACAGACATCTGCTGAGTGTTTCTTCTGCAGCTCCTGGTCATCATTTTGTAATTTTCAGGTTGGAGGTAAATGCCAGTGTGCATGACCATCTGCTCTGCATCACACACAATACCGTAAATATGAGTCACCTCAGGAGCCTAATGCCTCTTTCTTTCATTTGGAGTCAAAAGTGTCCCTAAAGGGGTAGTGGGCAGTAGACATTCTCCTGTCCCTCTGGTGACATCTGTTGTTATTCAATCTAACCCCTGCACCTCCCAGAGGAGGCAAGCTCAGGATTCTCACATTCTTATCCCTTGTGGATTTTGGACAGAGTGTGAACACTCTAGCTATTCACACCTGCACCCTAAGGCTGTCCAGGAACACTTCCTGGACTGGTTCTGAGAATGGCAAGTGGTTAAAATTCTACAGAGCAGTCATGTCATGAACATGATGACTCAGAAGCTAGATAAATGTTGCAAGGAATTACCTTCTCATTAGAAGAAGAAGAAAACATTATCATCTCAGGGTTTCAGGGGGAGAACTTTAAACAGAGAGTGAGTGATAGGTGTGACATTGTCCCAGGTCACACAGCTGGAAAGAGAGAGAATAAGAACATGGACCTAAGCCCAAAGGACAGTTTTTTTTTTCTTTATGCTCAGTCTCATGTTTATCTGTAACACTTTTTAGTGTAGAGTTTTTATTTAAATATGCAACCTAAAAAGTGATGAAGTGAATGTGTCTTGCATGTGACTTGATTAAAATGGTGAAAATCAAAAACACCAATGACCGTTTATGCTGGAGAGGATGTGGAGAAAGGAGAACACTCCTCCACTGCTGTAGGAGTGCAAACTAGGACAGCCACTTTGCAAACAGGTATGGTGGTTCCTCATGAAAATGGGAATCAGTCTACCACAAGATTCAGCAATTCCATTCTTAGGCATATACCCAAAAGATGAACATTCATACAACAAAGACATCTGTTCAACCATGTTCATAGCAGCATTATTTGTAATAGCCAGAACCTGGAAGCAACCTAGACGCCCTTCAACTGAAGAGTGGATGAAGAAAATGTGGTACATTTACACAATGGAGTACTACTCAGAGGAAAAAAAACAATGGAATATTGAAATTTGCAGGAAAATAGATGGAACTAGAAGAAACCATTCTGAGTGAGGTAACACAGTCAGAAAAAGACAAACATGGTATGTACTCACTCATATGCTGACTTTAGACATAGAGCAAAGGATTACCCACCTACAATCCACACCACCAGAGAAGCTAGGAAATAAGGAGGACCCCAAGAGAAGGCGAAAGTTACAAGATCTCCTGAGCTAATTGGGAACATGGGGAAGGGGAAAGGGAGTTAGGAGAAAGAGAAGGGGGGAAGAGGAGAAGAGGACCTGAGACAGCAGGAAGAATGAGTCAGGGGAAGAATAGAGGAGAGGAAGAAAAGAGATACCATAATAGAGGAAGCCATTATAGGTTAAAAGAGAAATCTGGCAGTATGTAAATGTCCAGAGATCTACAAGGTTGACCCCAACTAACAATATAAGCAACAGTGGAGAGGCTACCTTAAATGTTCCTCTCCGATAATGAGATTGATGACTATCTTATATGCCATCCTAGAGCCTTCATCCAGTAGCTGATGGAAGCAGAAGCAGCTAAACACTGAGCTGAACTCTGGAATCCTGTTACAGAGAGGTAGGGGTGATGAGCAAATGGGTCAAGACCAGGCTGGAGAAACCCACAGAAACTGCTCATCTGAACAAAGGGGAACTCATGGACACCATGCTGATAGCTAGGAAACCAGCATAGGACTGACCCAGACCCCCTGAACTAGGATGTCAGTCTGGAGGTCTGGTTAATTTATGGGACCTCTGCCAGTGGATAAGTATTTATCTGGAGTGTATGAATGTATTTTGGGAGCCTACTCCACATAGAGGGATGCTCTCTCAGTCTAGACACATAGGGAAGTGTGTAGGCCCTGCTCTAAATGATATGACAGACTTTGAAGATTCCCCATAGAAGGCCACACCCTTCCTGGGGAGCAGAAAGGGGATGGGATAGGAGGTTAGGGGGTGGGCAGGGGAGGAGGGAAGAGAGAGGGGGAACTGGAATTGGCATGTAAAACAAGCTTGTTTCTAATTTAAATAAAAATTACTTAAATAAACCTCAATAAATTCACCAAGCTAAACCTGTCCATTCTCACAGAATGTGGAATCCCCAGCATTACCAAGATGCCTTCTTACTTGTCTTCAGGAAATCCTCCATTCACTCAAGAGCAGCCATTATTCTGATAATTTCACTTTATTGACTAATTTTACCAAATTTCTAATTTTATATAAATTGAATGACAAATTATGTGTTCATTTTCTAAGTCTTTTCAGCAAGCACACATTTGAAATTACTTTAATATTCCTTCCTGTTTCTAAGTAGTACCCCATGCTGCCCATTCCCATTTGCTGGTGGACCTAGTTACAAGTATTTAATCATTTTGATTGTTCCACCTTTTCTAAAAATGTCTAGTGAAAAATTGGACTACTTTTGTAGGACTTTCATGTGATGTATATTTTAGACAGGGTTTCACCGGGGAATCCAGGCTGGCTCAAACTCAAGAACATTCTATCAGAACTCCTGAGTTATAGGCACATGTCATAGCATCTTGCCCATTCCGGGATATTCTTTGCCAGAAAATCCATGAAGTGAAATATCTGGAGGAAGGGAAGAAGCCAGGAGCTATAAGCTTCAGGGGGACAGAAACTCTTCCTTTCTCACTGTCCTTGTATTTCAGTGTGAACTCTAGCACATGCTCTATTTCCTCAGTTGGCTATAAATTACAAATATATTATCAATTATTAATTCTTATTTATTCACCATATTTATACCATTAACTGACATAAGCATAATAACTTTAAAATACATTTATGCTTGATGTTGTTAATCCATTAAAAATAGTTTTCTCTAAGTATGCTTACTACCTTAAAGTATCAATATATCCACTAGGTGGCGTCATGTAGATTTTTATTACAGCTCAAAGTAATTACAATAATCTTAACGTAAAGTTACTTGATGTGTAGGAAACTCCATATATGGTCGATGATAGCATATTCTAATAATGAATATCTTGAAAATGTTTAAAAATGATTTTTACACACTGTTTGACAATCTATGATTTGTCACAACATTCCTTTAATTATCACATTTGCTTTGTAATCACAGTTGGAAAAAAAATCTCATTATTAAAACAAGTCTTGCCAAAGAGTTTCAGAGATTATTAAACAATCATATTTGAATGAGACAACTATGTATCATAATGGTACAGGTTCCAGATGATAATTAAATGTGTTAGAGTTACTATCATCACTTCAGATACATGATTTTTGTCATCCCTGCTGAGCTGATTTTGAGGGGGTGCCATGCAAAAAATTAAAATGTCATACAGCAGAGTGAACACAAACAGAAGGATCAATATTTCAGGATTGCACAGCCTAAGAAACACTGAATTTCTGTTAGCTTGTCTTGGGGTAACAAGGTTTGCCTCACTAAAGCAATTATACAATACTCAACACACTGGGTTCTGTCAGAACCTGCCTAGTGTACTCATCATGGATAGACAGTGAGAAAATATTCATAGCTTAATTAAGAAAGATAAGGAGAAGACTATGTGGGCCACTGACTCCACAGTCCTGAGAATTTACCAGGACATTCTTCTTCATTCCTTATGTGGGTCGCCCCCACAAGATAAAGGCAGAAGCCAGTATACAGACAACAGGATTGAAAACAGGGTGAAAATTATCTTCATCCAAGTAGCCATGAAATCTAAGTACATTACATAATCTCTTTGAACATCAGGTCCCTCACTTAAAACCTCCACTCAAGAGGTACTTGTTATGATTACATATTATATAAGACTAGTAGTTCTGTAAGTGGTTGTTCAACGAACATAGTTAAAACAGGAACTATGTTTATAGTGCACAGGTTATGTTCTAGATACTTATCAGTCACCACAAAATGATCATGGGCTTTGTGTAATGCCCATGCACACTGAATTTGTACTGCTTTAGTCAACCAAAGAATATTAAAGTACCCAGGAGGGAGATAAGGGGCTTGTGGCTTCTGCTTTTCCTCTTGCTTTTCTGCAAAACTATGCACTGAAGCTCAGGCCAGACTCCATGAACAGGGACTGATCCATACAAGCAGTGTGAAACATCAAGAGATAAAAGAAGCAAGTGAGGCGATGGCTGATTGAGTCTAGTCACTATCATCATACACATTGGCCATGGTCAAGCTACTGATGGAAAACATGAATTAGCCCAGTTATCACTGAAGAGTGCAAAAGAGAGAGCTGAAGTCAAACAATGCCTGCATCAACAGTCCAGTGTTGTGTGTCTTCATATACACAGGTTTGGAGTAGTTTTAAAAATGGCATTAGTTTGCTGCCAGCCTTTATCGATACAAGAAACTTTATGAATCCTGGTTTGCCCATGAATAAACTAGAGCGGATCATAACATGACTGTGAGAACATACCCCAGGAGATTTTGTACCAGGCAACTTGGTGTTAGTGTCCATCACATGGTAATTACAGTAAATGCCCCTGCCCAACTACTTGTGTCACTCTTTCCTTTCTCTTGGAATAACAAGCATAGATACCCAGCTTTGGGATCATTCAGTCATCCAGGTAACCCAATCAAATTTATTTAATCTCCTTGGGTTCTTGTTGGACATGGGGCATGTAGTTGTGGTATACCCACTGTATGTATGAAACTAGATAACTAGAAGGAAGAAGACATATTCCCAAAGAGGAAGTTGTGTTGAAACATGTTATTTTAATAGGCATTTTCTGAGTTTTGGCCACATGAAAGCATCCTACCTTTCTTTGACAACAACACATCACTTCACTTATGGGGATCCTCTCATGGCAATTGAAAAATGTAGATATATCTAAAATAAGAGTTAATAATCAGCTGCCCTGTCTCCTCCACCAAATGGGGAAACAGTAACTCATGTTGAGGGAAAGGAATTCCTTGTTCCTTGATTTGAGCTTGGGTGCTGAGTGAGGAAATGAATATGCTAATTAAGTAGTTGTATTTGCACTGTCTGAAAGTGTGAAGTAATCCCAGTCACTAAGACCTCTAGTTTTCCCAATAGTGTCAGCTTTTCCAACAGTTTCAGATCCCTGTCTTGTAATTTAAATGAGTAACTTCTCCCTCCTCTTTGGCTTCTCTCCCTTAATCAGCAACTAAAAGCAGCCATAGTTATATGCATCCTGAATCTAAGAGTCTAGGGTAACACATCCAGATGAATTAACAGTTTAGCACACATACACATTGTATAGAACATGCTGTTCTCAAAGCATTAGGATGCTGTAAGAAATCCAGAACTGTCAGATTGGAAATGACTAAATCAGAAGTCATAAGGTAAGTATAATCCTTTAATCAAACCTGACAAGATAATATCAGTACAACAGAAACAAAAATCATAACATGTCAGTCTTACTTAGGGGTGCACAAGAAAAAAATCCCAAGTAAAACATCATTAATTTAGACAAAATATGATTTATTCTTAGAAATAAATGGATATTTGAAATTAGGCAATAGGTTAATATGAAATCTCACCTCAAAAGGTCAAAAGATATGGATATCTGATACTTTTGATAGAGTTCAACAGAAAATATTGATACTTTTAAACTATAGTTTTAATTGTTTAAAAACAAGTTTATTAAAGGTCAAACCCAGCCTAACATGGGAGATAACTGTGAAGTACAAGTGAATAGTATACTTAATGGCAACATTTCCCAATTCATGTTTTGTCAAATTTTGTAACACTTCATTTGAAAATGGTAGTTATATATATACATACATATATATATACATACATATATATATATATGTATATATATATATATATATATTGTGTGTGTGTGTGTGTCTATGAGGGTGGGTACACATTTCCCACAATGTTCCTATGGAGATCAAAGTACAACCTTCTGGGTTTGTTTCTCCCCTTTCACTGTGAGCTTTGGTATCAAAGTCAGATTATCAGGCATAGGCAACTAATACACTTACACATTTACCATCTCAGGGCCCACAAATGATGGTTTTATAAAATAATAATATAATAGTCTCTTTGTGTTCTTTACTATGTCTTTTGGTTCCTTAAAATTGTGTAGCATTAGCACTTCTGAGCTCTAGGATTTTTTCTTACTGGCAAGCCAATTTTATCACTGTTCAGTTTTGTAAGACATTTCTAAATGCCGACATTGAAACAATTAGTAAAATCATTCCACTAACTTCAGCAGAAGATAAAAATGTAATTTTATAACTTCATTATTAAGATTTCCACATTAATTTAGAAAACTGTAAAGTTAGATAATATTAAATCCAAATTTTCACCACCAAATGGAAACAAAAACCCAGGTATAAGGTCATTTTGGATAAAATAAAAACTGTCAGAAATGGATAACATGAATGCAAAGGCTGAGTGTAGGCTAGGAATTTTAAAATACTATAAAACTATAATAAATAAGCAATAGAAAGTCAAGAGACAGAATTGAACAGCCATACAGATTAAACTTGTTAAATAATTAAACATGGTGGCTACAGCTTCCCCTACAGAGAACAGTGGATCAAATAACAAATAAAGACATGTTATTCATCAAATTGGTGTGAAACAATTTAAGTAGGAGCTCTGCATTATGTCTGCACAAAGATAACCTTCAAATGAATTTCAAGACCCCACAGATGGAATAAATAGAAGAACTAGAGAAACATTTGGTGAAATATCTGTTCTTGCTTAACATAATCGTGGCATAGAATCCATAGAAATGAAAAATATTATGTATAAAGATATAAAAAAGAGTAAAATTTCATTATAAAAGTTTCATAAATCATAAAGAAAATCATACCATCTTAATATTGGTAAAAATGTAGAGGATTCATCCCCACAGAGTGCACACTGGCATGCATAACTATAAATCCAAACACTTACACCATCAATAACAATTTGAAAACCACCTAACACTAATAGAATTCAAAAAATTACAAATGAAAATAAATTCTTTATTCTGATAAAATTGAGAAAGATACACATAACAACACATAATACTGGCTAAGATATACTGCACAAAGTTCATTGACATTTGCAAAAGAATAATGTGGCATAATTTTAAAGCAGCAAAGTCATCAATGTGCATCACAGGTGGAAATTATCCAGGCATGGTGGTACACACCTATCATTCAAACACTAAGGAGATCAATGCAGGAAGATCAGAAGTTCAACATCCTTAGCTACACGATGAGTTGGAAGACAACTGTAGTATATGAGAATCCCCCACCAAATAAATAATATCCTAGCTTATTATTTGAACCTGCATTTCAACTTGTAATTTTATCCTGACTGTATTTATGAATAACAGAAAATACAGTCAAGACTGTTTTATGAAGTGTTCCAATCCACTGTCTCACTCTATAGTTCATTCAGCTAAGCACTCTACAGACTTTATGGTTTTGCATGATCATGCAATCTATAAACCTTTTATAACCTGGCTTATTTTTCTGAAAATAATGTCCCATATACTATGGAAATTTATGAAGACACTCTCCAGAAGCTAAAAATAAATCTATCACATCACTCAGCTGTACCACTCTTTGGCATGTGCTCAAAGGACTTGTTATCATACTCCACAGATACTTGCTCATCCATGTTCATTGCCACTAGCAAATGGAAACAATCTTAATGTCCTACAACAAATGAATAATAAAATGTTCTAAATACACAGAATGAAATACTATTAAGTGGTAAGGAAAAACAAAATCATGAGCTTTGCAGGTAAATGGATGGAGCTGGAAAGGCTCATATTGAGTGAAGTGACACAGACTCAAAGACAAACATTGCATGGTCTCTTTTATTGGAAACTGCTACTTCCAAATCTTCAGAATAATGGCACCTTGGGGAACAGTTGAGAGGAATAGCAAGGTACACATGATCTGATAGAAGTTAATTCAGGAGAAGGTGAAAGGAGGGAAAGGGGGACAGCAGGATAAAATTGATATTATAGGGGAAATGGGAAATGGGGATCATTAATTAAAGGTGAAGAAGGTAAGTACAGGGGAAAGAGGTAGGTACATAGGTTGTTTAAAATAACAGGTGTCTAAAAATTGCCTATGGATTAATACATGTTGTTACAAATGACAAAAGTTCTTTCTTTTTGAAAGTATGAGTACCAGTCTATTGTATGTTTTAACCTCATTTTCTGTGTTCATTCACATGTTTTTGCATAGATGAATCAGTATTCTGTTCCTTGTGAATTATGCTGCAATGAATACAGAAGTGAAATTATGTCTCTGGCAGGCTCATTCATTTCATTTCAATATATAACCAGTAAGTAGTTTTCTGAGCTGTATGGCTACTCTGATTTCAAATTTTAGTATTTTTACTGTTTTCCATATGGCTGTGCTAATTTGCATTCTGACCAAATATGTCAATATTCTATCTTCTGCACATGGCTGAAAAAACTTGTTGTTTATCATCTATTGATAGTAGTTAAATCATATATCACATTGATTTCAATTGCATCTCGCTAGTTATTGCTTTTTTGAAGTATCTGTTGACCATTGGATCCTTGACTTTTTGTTACTGAGCCATATGAATCTTTCATACACACATACTTCTATGATGTGTTGTGAAAATATTCTCTCTCATTCTTAAGTAATCTTTTCATGATTGTCTTCAAAGGCATGAAGTAATCCAAAGGTACCTATTCTTATTCTTCCTATCTTGTTTCCTTTGCTCCAGTGAAGATTTTTCTTATGTGATATTTGTTCAAGATGTTTCTGTGGAGGGCCAAGAACAAAGATGCCCATTTTACCTTTCCAGTTGCAGGAATCTCTATTATTTAATCTAAGATTTGATAGATTTTGGAGAAAGGTTTTCAAGACCATTTATTAAAATTTCTGTGTTTTGGCTTTTATTCCTATGAATAGTAACTTAATTCTCTTATTTTTATATATAAAATAATAAACAAAGACCCAGATAGACTGTAGATACCATGTGATGTCATCTTTATTGGAGTGCCTTCTGGACTTTAGTCAGAGTTGACCCAATGGTCACTAACTAGCTCTGTGGCACCAACAACTTAGCTGTCCTGGGATTTGCATTTCTTCTTTGTTAAATGAAGAGAATTACATCTTCTCAGGAATAGGGGAATTAAATCTTGAGACTTAATGCCTGGTATTTGGGAATTCACCTAACATAATATGACTCTCAAAGATCCTAAACATTATTAGATGAAGCCACACTATCACTATGTCTAAATAAAATGATTGAAGATAGATTAAAATTATACATCAGAAGAAAGCAATTGAACACTAGCTTAAACTAAAAGCCATAGTGTGTCAAAATGCAGCTGTTATTACTACTTTGTGAGTTATGAAATAATAAAGATCCATGTTTCACACATAATTATTACTGGAACGAACTTTGTTAACAGGTAGACAAAACAATGTCTTGAAATTAATTGAATAAATTATTGCTCTAGAAAGTGGGGTGAAACCCACAAAAGTCTATTTTATAATTTATTAAGGGGTGTAATGGAAAAACAAGCTCACGGATATAGAGCAAAATAGATTCTGCTGTTGATTCAGCTGCTATTGTGCAGCTGTTCTGCCCAAGGCTGAAGAGGGCCAACCACAAGCTGCTCTTCCATTGCTTGCTCTGGCTCCAACCACCCAACAGAAAGAGACTGCAAAATTTTATCTGGTCATGTATTCAGAGAAAGCATGCCCATAGAGCTAGTCACCCTAAATATCATTGGCTAAATGGATCGAGCTCCCAAAATATCCCCCCCCTTTTTTTCTAATTAATAATGTTCTAATTCTAGGTTGGCACTGGTGGCACACGCCTTTAATCCCAGCACTTAGGAGGCAGAGGCAGAGGCAGGCGGGTCTCTGTGAGTTCATGGCCAGCCTGGTCTCCAGAGCGAGTCCCAGGATAGGCTCCAAAGCTACACAGAGAAACCCTGTCTCAGAAAAACAAAACAAAACAAAAAAGAATGTTATAATCCTAACATAAAACTATACACAATAAGAACAACTATCAAGTATTTTTCAGAAGAAAAGTTAGTAATATATACAAAATGAAACTACAACCAACAAGAACAACATCAAATAACAAACATATTCTAAATATCCAGACCATAGGTAACTGGCAAATTACAGAGATTATTTCAATAGTTGTCCTATCCTGAAAAGTCTCAGTCTTGCACTTAATATGCCCTTAACTAAGATACTAGAGAATTGTAGCTATAAGTATGAGCTCCCACAACAGTGGGGCTATCATTGTGGAGGACTATGATGGTCCCTCTCATCTTGGGTTGCTTCCAGGTATCTTGACCCTGACTTCTAAACACTGTGATAATATCCTAAATGCTACTTCAAGGTTCAGAATGACAATTATAAAAACAAAGAATGTAACTGTTTGAGAATGCTAGTAATTCTTCATTCTGGTGGAACCTGTTTCCCTCAAAATGGGAAAATATGTGTTCAGCACACCTTCACCTGAATTTAACTGTGAATAATCTGGGGAAATAATATATTTCAATAATAAGTATTACAGTGATTTGAATGAGAACATCTCCATAGTGTCAGACATTCTGGTATTTGGACCCCTGCTGGTGGACCTGGGAAGGATTAGGAAGTGTGTGATGACAGAGTTTCTGTCGTGTCTGGTCCCACAGGTGTTCAGTCACAAGTAAACACACAAAGACTTCTATTCATTATAAACTGTTTGGCCAATGGCTGAGACTTATTGGCTACTTCTCTCTTAATTATTAACCCATTTCTATTAAACTATGTAGTATCATGAGGCTGTGGCTTCGCTGTAATGCTCCGACATGCTCTATTCCTTCAGCTGCTACATGCTGTCTCCCTGGAGACTTTTTCTCTGCTTCCCTCTTTCTAGAATTCTCCTTGTCTGGTAGCCCCGCCTATATTTCCTGGCTGGCTAATGGCCAATCAGCATTTAGTCACCATCAAATAAGAGAAACTTATATTCACAGAATACAGAATGACATCCCTCATCAGTGTGTCTTTGTTGGAAGAAGTATGTCACTGGAGGTAGGTTTTGTGCTTTCAAAACCTCATGTGATCCCAAGATAGCTCATCTCATCTTCCACTTCCTCCCCTGCTTCTCTGTCTCCCACTTGAGGAGAATCATGTAAGCTCTCAGCTACTGTTCAAGTGCCTAACTGCTGCCAGCTATGATGGCCATGGACTCACCCTCTAAAACTGCAATTCCCCAATAAACTAATCTTCTATGAACTGCCTTAGTCATCGTGTCTTATAACAGCAATTGAAAAGTAACTAAAACAGAAGTTGGTACCAGGGAGTGAGAAATTGTTGTCTGTATTGTGACCATTTTGGTTTGAAGGAATATGGAAGACTTTTGGACTTGGGACTATGAAAACCATTGAATACAACTGTAAGCTGGCCTCAAAGTGTGTTGAGATTAGTAGGAGCTCAGAACACAAGTACTGAATGTAACATGGACTATGTAGGGACAGCTCAAGGGATTTTTACAGAGAAAAGTATTAGCAACTGGGCTAGGGACCATTCTAGTGATATTTTGCCAAAAAAAAGTGGCTGCTTTTTGCCCTTATTGTAAGACTCAGCCTGAGGCTAAATTGAAGAGTTTTTGACTAATTACTTTGGCAGAGGAGAAGTCAAGACATCCTAATATTGACTCTGTTGCTTGGTTACTACTAATCACTCTTGTGCAGGTCTACAATGAAAAAGGACAAGCAGGGAAAAAAAATTACAAATTATGTCTCTTAAGGAGAAAAAAACACTAGGAAATATAATGTTGGAGCCAAAGCTTGTGCTGAGGGGAGAAGCCTGTGGCAAACTGCAATAAAAGGAAGAATGGGGACACTGCCTTCATGGCAAGCTTCTTCACATAATTTATGAGAGAATCAATACCTCAAAGCTTATGCAAATGTCATTCACATGTTTCCCTTGCCTTGCATTTTAAGTATTTGTCCAACATTCTATCCCAAAATGCCTTCCTCTAATTAAAGAATTTTTACAGTGTCTTGGAAATCAACATAGGAACTATGTCAAGGAGTGGGTTGTGGGATTTAGGATTCTAACTTTAGAAATACCAGTAACATTTCTATTCCTAGATGTGATATTATCTGTAGAAAACCATACTTGTTCCTTTACAAGTAGTGACTATTTTTTTTTATAGAGATTGATTCTTTTTTTAAGTGTATGGATATGTATGTATGGGGTGGTGGTGTGCCTGAGTGAGAGACCAGGGTAGCCACAGTCCCTGGAGCTGGTATTGCAGAACTTTTGAGCTACCCACTCCCCCAACCTGGTTTGCTAAAAGAGCAGTATGTGCTCCTAACTCTGAGCCGCCTCTCCACCCCCTTCCAGTCAAATATTCCTGAATGAGCCCTCTTGTAAGGTGCAGATGTGGCTTACTGAGTTGATTTAATCAAAATTTAAGCATATGATAAGTATTCAGTCAATATTTCTGGAAGTATCTTTTGACAATTTTTATGTGGTGATTCATTAAAATTTCTATATTTTCCTTTCTGGAAACATGAAGATGTTTTTTTTTTTAAATAAATTTTTAAAATAAACTTCTAAAATATAGCAAGAAAAATAAAGAGGAGATGAATGAAAAGGAAAAGACTTTAGAAAATATAAGACAATTTAAAGAAATTGTCATATGATGTATCTGAACTTGCAGAGGATGTGACAGTTCAAGGCCACTGAGTCCACTATGGAATCACTGTTTGCAAAGAACTTGCAATTTAGTTTTCACTCCATTAACAGCTGACTAACAATGAATGAAACACTCTGAAGAATGAACTTGCAAGAAGAGTTGAGTAATCAAGGAGAACTCACAGTCAAGTCAATCTAATACATGCTTGATGATATTAATAATCACTATTGTGTTTCTAAGTGATTAGCCATAATTGCTAAAGGGTCCACATAAATTACTCTAATTGCCATTGTTCTTATCCAGGCAAGCCTAGTATTTCTAGGCTTGCCTGGAGACAGATCAAAGGAAAGAGTACTAAAGGGCTGAGCTGTTCAAATGTCCCACTGAAGAAATAAATAAAATCATGGAAGACAGGGGTCTCTTAGTTTAGCTGTTTTCTTAATAGTCAACAAATGGGAGACTTAGTATTTCTATTTGGGCTAGCTAACTTCAACACACATTTAAAAATCTTCTTTTCTGGTATTGTTTTTTCTTTTATTTATTTTCCTTTTTTCCCTATAGAACTAGAATTGCCCATTTGTCAATAGAGAAACTTAGCCTTTAGAGATGTGAGCTGAGGACAGTAAGATGCACTTTCTAATCTGCACTCTATGAACAACTTCCCAGGCTTATCTTCTGCAGACACAGCAGTGAGGGAGAACAAGTTCATATGCAATTCTCAGGGAATTTTATACCCAATTTTAGAGAGAAGAGTGATATAGCCTAGAAAAGTAGCAGGACAAGAAGAGATCACTAAGCATACATTGCTCCACATCTCAGCATAGAGTATACTACAGTCCTTCTTGAAGGATCTCACTCCTGGAAGCATTAACTGAGTCATTAGGCCATCTTCAGTTAGATTATGTTTCCTATTGGACTAGTTTCCCAAGTAAGAAAGCTGAGTTACAATATAGAAAACAGCACACTGAAGCCACATGTCTCTGTGTCCAGCTGGCTACATATCTTGGGAAACTCAAGTTCTCTGACAGACTCACACTTTTTAACCACTGTGTGTGAAAATCACTTCTATCTCAGGCAGTTCTTGTATGAATTAAATGGGACAATATATATAAATTGAACTGTAGTGCATAAGTGGCTCTTAGGTGGCAGTCTGCCAAGAGTCACTTGCACTCTTCAGTGATTTGCTCATTGTGCCTATATCAGAAGACTATGACCTTTCTTAGCCTCTAGAATTCAAATAATGCATAGCAGATATGGGAGGGACTGACGTGAAGAAAAGTATGTGGGAAGATGATTAAATTTTAATTAATCTGGCAATGACCCTGGATTCTGTGGGTTCCAGGTTTGTACACTGTATACAGACACACATGCAGGCAAAGACCCTACACATTAAAACATTAAAAGAAGTACAGATTTCCTGAGCTCCATTTTTTTTTGGTTTCTTTGAGACAGGGTTTCTCTGTATTGCTTTGGAAGTTGTCCTGGAACTCATTCTGTATACCAGGCTGGACTTGAACTCAGAGATCCGCCTGCTTCTGCCTCCCAAGTGCTGGGATTCAAGGCATGTACTACCAAAGCCCAGCCCCTCAGGGTTTTTTTTTCCTGTAGATATTCCAAACACTCAGCACTGAATTCATATATATATATATATATATATATATATATATATATATATATATATATATCCATACTCAGCAGGTTGTATAAAATCTGTGTGTGCATATTTATGTAGTATCTATAATAAAGGAAAAAGAGGCCATTATTTTGAGAGAGTAGGGGAACACAGGATGTATTTCGGGCAGAAGCAGTAATTTACCATGTATATAATTATATTTTATTTAATAGTTAAAAAATTAAAAAAGAAATTCCTTTGTGCAGTCTTCATTCTGCATCCCCAACCTCCTGTGCAAATCCTGGCTTGGGGAACAATTATAATATCTTGCTACTACTTTCATGAAAATTGAAGCTTCTTATCTCTGTTTTAGAAATCTCCCTTTAGTCATTGCTTACCATTCATGGTACTTACTAGATTTTCTCTAGTCTAGATCATCAAAAATTTTAATATATAAAATATATACTATTATTTAAATTCAAGAAAGCATAATCATTAAATATTATTGTCCTTACTTAGTTCATCAAACATTGCACAGTGGAACAATTACTAAAATGGAATGATTGACCCATTACAGTCCTTCAATAAATCATAAAACACATATTGTTAAAATATTTTTATAAATAATAATATATCTTTGAATATATTGATAATGTATTGAGCTAATTGTAGCTTGAGAACATGAGAATCTATTGGATATTAGAGACACAAGCATAATGATATTTTGAAAAACCTTCCTTGGTGTTTTGCTAAAACTAGCTATGCCCTAGTAGAATTTATATATAGTTAAAGTCTGGAGAGAGAAACATTAAGATAGTTTTACATAGTAATAATCTAGGTCATGTGTTTTTGTACAGATAGATTTTACTATAAAACTTATCAAACACTTTGTGTAGAATATATATCCAGTTTTAGTTCTCCCTGGGCCCTAATTTAGCACTTCAACATTTTCTTTTATATATTTATCAACTTGAGCTATGAGGCTCTAGGACAACTTCAAAATATTTTATTTGGGGCCCCAACGATAGTGTCATGCATCCTCCTTCCTTAAAGATCCCAGAACTCCTTGGCTACTGCAATTTAAAGGAAAAGAAAAGAAAAAGATTGTGGAGTGTGAGAGTCTAATTTTATAGTCTGGCTTTCCCTTTCTGCTATGGAGGAGAAGGTAAGTTATTTACCTCTATGAATCTTTATTCTTAATATGTTAAAAAAAAAGGAGACAATGATACATGTTGGGATATGCCATTTTCCCATAGGTTGTTGCCCAGTATAGGACCCTCTATTGGAAACTCCTGCACATCTGGTCTTAAAAATGAAGAACAGATTGTGACCTGGATAACCAACCAGGTTTCCATCCCATTGCTCAAAACTTAGGGTTACTCAGCCAAATCACAGGCAAACACTTTGGAAAGAAAGAGAGGGAGAGGGAGGGAGTGGAAAGGAAGGGAGCAAGGGAAGAGAGAGACAGAGAGAGAGAAAGACAGAGACAGACAGACAGACAGACAGACAGACAGACAGACAGACAGACAGACAGACAATGTTGGAGGATGGGTATTCTTTACAGGTCTGCAAGTCTAAGAGTGGTCCCAGGAGAATCAAACTCAGGGAGCAAGTCATTGGATTTGAAACTGCAGTGCTGTATCGTCTTGGGGCTTTGGGGAAACTTTTCTGTAAGAAGGTAAAAATTAGCTACTCTCTTCACACTCAGTCCTCAAATAAAGATTATGTCCTAAATTAAAGCAGTTAATATCTGCTGCAGCAATTAAGCCGGAGCTGTTTACCACTCCAAGAACGAGTTACAATAGACCTCGGTGAGGGAAGCTTTCCATTTGTGGCTCTTAGGATTTAATTAACTTTAAACAGCCAAGTGGATTTGAGGTCAGGAAGGGAGAGCATAGTGTCTTGGGAAAAGCTAAACTAAAGTGGATAGAAACTTCACAGATGAGGATGGAGACTGGCTTTTGACTTCAGAGTCTACAATAACTGTGTAAATGAGAGTAATATTGGCAATGGCCACACTTCTCTGCATCCAGTCATGTGAACATCGGAAGGAAGAAAAGAACACTGCATGGGAGTACCAACTGGGCTGGCAAACAACACCTGAATTTTAATTTACATCTAGCAGGATATTACACAGAATGAAATTAAAGAATATAATGTTTTACATCTCCAAATTTCTTTTACACAGATTTTGTTTTTCTTCCATTTCAACCTACCCCTTATCTTCACAAAAATCTCTCTGTTCACACATGGTGCTCATTACCTCCAAGTATTTCCCAAATACTCTAACAGGCACCAGCAAGAGAGGAACCACTGCTGTCTCCTGTGCACCGGCTTATTCCCTGCTGTGCTAAAGGCTGCTTCATGTACTCCTTATTTTGTTTAACAAGTTTGTTCATATCTCACAAGTAGTAAGTGGTTGTTCATCTTATGAATGTGTTGTTAAAATTCACTCAGCTGGTGAATGCTACAACCTGATGCTGAACATACTACACTCTAGTACTAAAATTTACTATGTAGAGGTTAGAGATCATTTCAAAGTCTACAGTGAACACTTTCCCAAATGTCTATGGCTGACAAGAAACCTGAAAGATGCTTGTTTGAAATATAAATTCTGAAGCATCATTCAAACCTAAGTCAGGAAGGAAGAGCCCTTGACAGCTACCTGCCCAGGTAGCACTCCCAGGGGAATGTTCTTTCTGTAGTGTTGGGAAAATGTCATCATAGAACACAGAAAAAAGTAGCCTAAATTGTCATTTTTATTTGCAACAGGGAATTATTACAGTAAAATTATTTTTAAAGAGAGACAAATAAAAATAAATTTATAATAATTGCACATATAAAGTTGATTCTTTGCTCTGAGTAAAACAGAAGACACATCATTGCATAAACTACTAGAATCTCAACAACAAAACAAATACTGTCCAATATTTAAGATGAATAATACAGACTGACTTTTGTACTCTTTGATAGAATAAATCATAAATGTTTTAATGTTTGTTTTGTAAAATGAAGCACAACTAAAGTAGGGATTGTAATTTGGGCACAGGATGAATAACATATGTTATTTTGGATATATATATATATATATATATATATAATATATATATATATATATATCCAAAATAACAAAAATGTCTGGAGAAACAGAAGAGGGCATTCATATGCTCAGTGTCCTGTAAGTTATCTTCTCTAGGTCTTATGGCCTCTATCTAGATAATGAGTTCATAATGTTTTTAACTGTGTTGATGTATGAATTAAACACACACATGCACACACACACACACACACACACACACACACACACACACACACACACACACACACGTGCGCTCTTGCGTGCACACCTACACAGGCAAGCACATGATCTATAAGACTCTCATATTCTGAGCTTTAAAAACTGTGTGCCATTTACTAGAACTGTGTCCATGAAAGCTGGCTGTTCTTTCTCCTCCAACTGTAAACCATGAGCATTTAATAGATGTTTATGACACATCTGGGAAGAACATTTACACAAAGGCAGAAACTGAGCTGATTCACTGGATAGATTATCATGCACTCCAGGTGAGAATCTCTTCTTTTATGATCTCAGTCCTTGGGCAACCAGATTTACAACCCCTCCCCCCTTTTTCAGGAGAGGAAAATAGAGAAGTTCCTCTTCCTCGTGGCCTTGAGTATCTCTTCTGTATGTCTTCAATACAAGCCTACATCACCACTTCTCCAGCTCACATGCACTACAGGAGATAATAGCAAACTCAGACATTAACAAGTATTGTCTGAGTACTTCTTAAGAGATGGCTTTAGATTCCTTAACTATAAAGAACATAACAGTAAATTTACTCTTGAAACATATTTTTTAATTATTAATTTGTTGAGTTGGGATAAAAAAAAGTAGATTTCATTGTGACTTTTTCATTCATAGACATCACTATCCATTTTGATTCACTTATCTCTAAGATAAGGAATGTGAACTGTAATGCAAATAATTCTGGTACTGTGTTGAAGAAGCAAAATTTATCCAGGGTAGAGTTTGGAGGTGCAGTGTGACACTGAAATCACTTTACTAATCCTACTATACATATTTATAAAATGTATATACAAGTATATAAAATCAAAATATATATTTTATTGAACACTTTAGACATAACCCAGATATATAAAACAATACCAGTAAAGTTAACCTATCAACCAATAGGAACACACATAATCAGGTTATCTGGGCTAAAACTGTGTCAATTTGTTAGGCTTAAATGCTTAACTTAAATGATCTGAGTTTCATCTAGTTTGATTTAGAATTTTTCATTTTGTTTTGTCTGTTTTGATTTTGAATTTTAAGTTCTTTGAAAATTTTATGCAACCAAGAATCATGATAGCCCTTATCTTTACCTTCAAACAACTGGACGCAGGTACTATGTCTCAATGGTTCTCCAGAAAATATTCAGTTTTCTTTTTCTGTTTTGGTTTACATTTATTCTTTTGAGACTTTCATGCAATATTTTCATTAAATTCATTTCTCTTCCCCTACTCCTTACAGATTCTCTCCAACCTTCCTACACCTCCAACATAACATTCTTTCTTAAAACCAAATAAATAAATATGGAGTCAAGTTGGGATTGGCTGCCTACTCCTGAGCACAGAGCCTATCCTGTAGAGTGGTTGAAATAAGCAGTGTCACTCCACTTAAGAAAACTTATTTTTCTTTCCTAGCTCATTGAGAATAGTATCTGGGTTAGGACTGTGATTTCATGCCCACCTCCCTTTCTATGTCATACAGTTTTGTCTGGCTTGCACTTGTACAGGTTTTCTGCAAGCTATCAAGTCTCTGTTGAGTTAATATGCTCATCAGCTCTATTGTGTTTGGAAAACTTGGTTTCCTTTAATATACATTTAGCTTTGACAATCATTCTGCTCTGTCCTGTCTTCTGTATAGATCCCTGAGGTTAGAAAGGATGGGTGTAATATAGTATCTTATTCAGGGCTGCTGAGTGGTCCAAAATATACTATTCTTTGCACATTGAGTGGGTTTCTATGTTAATCACCATCTATTGCAGGAAGAAACTTGTGAGAACTAAGCCATACTTTATCTACTGATATAGATTTATGTTATTATAATCTTTTTTATTACTATGATCATTTAGAAGAATAATAGTAGTAGCTTTTCTCTTAGGGACCATGATCTATCTAGCCTTATGCTCTTGATAATTGAAAGTATCAAGTATAGGTTGAATCTTGTGGGTAAAGGCTTGAAATAACAATGTTTGGCTATCCCTATGACATCTGTGCCACTATTGTGTCAGTTGATAAATTTTGTAGACAGGGCATTTTGTAGCTACAGAGATTCATAGTTGAGACTGATGATTACTTTTCTCTTCTGGTATTTGTATTTATAGTACCATCTAGCACTATAAATGCTAGCCAGTAGGAGTGATGCGTCCAGCTGAATACCAGCTAGATTTTTCCACATTTTATGACATACATATGTGATATTTTCAGAAACAGAGTCTTACTGTCAAGTTGTGGAGGATAACCAATTCCATCAGTCACAGCCTCTAATGTTTTGTTTAGGGAAGTGCCTATGGAACTATTTTGGCCAATCTCTCAAAGACAGATATAACCTATTCCTGGAACTAGGTGTTTTACCTGGTAGTATATGATGTGTAGTTGGAGTATTGCCTTCCTTGTTATGTGGTAACTCCATTTATATTCCTTGTATATATGTATGCATTTGAGGAAACTTCTACAGTAGTGGGTTTCCAAGTAGATACATGATACCTTCTAATTTAGAGCTGTGTAATCCACAGGACAATGATGAAACATTTTCTGTTAAGCATGGAGACACTGATGAAGAATTTTAGACCTAAGAGAATGAAAAAGAGGAAAAAAGAAGTTGGGCTGACAGAAGTAGCAGAAGCTATATTTGGACCATCCCTTCAGACTGTGAAGGACCTGGCAGGAAATGGCTACCAGTCGAAACCTGAAGAATTCATCACTCTGTTAGCTCTTCAAGGGATAATCAGAATAGCCATTTTAATTCTTTTTTGTTTTAGTTTTTCTTGTTTTTATCCACTCTATGGTTTGAATCATGGGGTCTTTGGCCTACAGGAAAAGCACTTTACATGTCCCTTCTCCCCAACCCCTGCAAGCCTCATATTGTCTCACCCTCCTGGCCCCTGATATAAATAAACACACATATTTACTTGGCACTGTTGACTCTGCCTTTATTCATTTTGCTTTCCACTTCTCAACTTCTCATTAGATTTCTGACCAGCCTTATAGAAGGCATTTCTAATAATGTACTATATTTCTTAAAATGTGTGTGTGTGTGTGTGTGTGTGTGTGTGTGTGTGTGTGTGTGTGTGTGTGTGTTATTGGAGAATTTCTACATGTAAACAAAGTATTTTGACCATATAAACATCATTTCCTTTCTTTTGTTTTATAACTCAGTGAGTTGAGTTAATACTGCCTGTATGTATAAGGTTTTATGACATCTACCAGAGCATGAGCAACCCGATTTGGGTTGTTCAACCTACCATACCCTTAAAGAAAACTGGCTGACTGTCCTTTCCTAAAAGCCATCAACTACAACCAGATAGTCATTTAAGCATGTAGTCTCATGAACCTCTCCTTTTCCCATTTTGATATTTTGTCTGCTTTTCTCTTGTACAGTCACTGTACAGGCAACCACAAATGTTGTGAGTTCATGAATGCAATCGCTATGTCTTATCCAGAAGACACTGTTTCACAACAGTTCTCCCAAAACCCTGGCTCTTACATTATTTCTACTACCCTCTCTTCCATGATGTTCTCCAGACTTGTAGGGAGGGATGATATTAATGACCGACTTATGGCTGAGCACTCCATAAATACCAGGTCTCTGTGCTTTCACAAATTATGAGTTTCTGGGTTAACCATTATCCATGTCAAAAAGAAGCTTCTTTGTTGAGAACTGAAAGATATTTAGAAGTCATTTGTAGAATGTTTCCCTTTAGGGTCTATGACCTCCTTAGCCACATGTTCTTGTCCAGAAATGAGATCCAACATGTGGAAAAGGCCTCAAATATAATCAGAAACTAGTTTGTTTCATCCATAGCATACTTTCTCTTCACATCATAGCTTCCTGGATTTCTACTTTGCTGTTCAATCATCCTTGGATATCTACAGAAACAGTACATTTTAAAAGACTGATCCAGACCCCTGAACATGGATGTCAATAAGGAGGCCTCTGCACTCCAGGGAGCCTCTGTTGGTGGATTAGTATTTTCCCTGGTGCAAGAAGGGACTTTGAGAGCCCATCCCACATGAAGGGTTACACTCTGGCCCTGGACACATGGGGAAGGGCCCAGGACCAGCATAGGAAGACTTGGTGGACTTTGCAGAGACCCCGTTGAGGGCCCTACCCTGCCTGGGGAGTGGTGGGTGGATGTGGTGGGGGGTGGGCTGGGGGTGGGGGAGGAGAGTTGGGGGTGAGGGGAGGAAGAGGGAGAAGGGACTTGAAATAAGCTTGTTCCCTAACTAGAACTAATAAAATAAAATAAAATAAAATAAAGTGTAAACTGCTTTCTCTCTCAAAGGCCTCTACACATATTTAACTTAATGATATAATTATTTGCTATCACAGAAAATATAGTTAACAAGTTTAGATGGTATCACTAACTTTTATTTAGTGTTTTATTATAGGACCTACTGCAGACAGAGAAAGAGTCAAGGAAACTGAAAATGACTAAAGAGCATTATCAAAATCAAGACTACTCTCATATATGAGTAATTATTTTCTTTTCCTTTTCTCATGTAAGTAGCATGTACAGCTATGTACATGTAATTTCCATTACCCCCATCAAGAACCATGGATTTATTCCAAGATGCTACAGCCTTAGCAATTTTTTATGGCACTGTTTTTGAAAAGCTCTTCTCTTTCAGTTCCTGTTAGTGACCCAGTAATTGTTTTCATGGCTTTCCAGACAACTGTGAAGTACTCTGATAGCATGTCAACAAAATATCAAATACTGAGGAAGAGACTCTATGAGTGTTATTTTGATTGATTGCATATTTGAATCTTTTTGCTCTCAGCTGCTCTTTGGATGATGTTGTATCAAGAAACACAGAAACTAGAGGGAAGGCCCCTCAAATACTTTACAATCTGTTTTTGTAGAAAGCATAAAGAGCAGCAGAGGAATGGCAAACAGAACTTCTGAGAATTTTACTAATGGGGATATGTCCTAAAAGTACTTGCATTTGTAGAACCTTCAGAAAATTTACCCACAGAAACAAGTCTCTGCAGCAGAATGAAGTTCTGACTCCTGATGGCTGTCCAGTGGTCCTTTATAGTCCAACATAGAAGACATCAACATTGTTCTGATGACTTGGGTTAGCCACATACATAAGAAAAGTATTTGACATTGGAAAACATATAGCATACCATCAAGCTACACTTTAAGAAATTATACACAGTTTAATAAACATTTTTTCTAGATCCATTTTTACTATCTGATAGATATTGGTATGTAGCATCATGTCATTTGGTAGGTTATAAGGCAACCATCCTGGCAGAAGCTAACATATGCTAGAGACATATATGCACCTTCTTGGTTACCAGACTATTAAAACAATGGTTAGTAAGGATTTGAAGTTTCTACCACCAAGAAAAGGGTAAAACACTGGAGCCAAGTGCAGAAGGAATGTTTCTCCCAGGGAGACCTCACACAGTTTTGACAACCTGGCCCTGGCAAGGTAGACAGTAGTGAAGATGATGGTGGATCACTGATGATTGGGATGACACTTGAACCAGAACTGCCTATTTGTTTTACATCGTGCTCTCTATTCACACCCAAACTTCATATCAGTATCCTTAAGATGACTGGTAGGTCATTGGACTCCTATTTGTTTCTCTACTCATTGTGGCTCCCTCAAATAACTTTTCACTGTTTCTTACTACCATTTATCCTTTTAATTAATACATTGAAGTTTGCTAGGCTGCCAAATCCCAGGCAACAGCCCTACATCTCTGGTGACAGTAAAAATCTATAAGGCAGATTACCTGTCCCCAAGAAATTCACTTCTAATGAAGTGTGTCAAGTGTCTTTGTCTGTGACAACAGTTTTTTTTTTTTTGCTTGTTTCTGAAAGAAAGACAAAATGGGACATGTGTACTACCAAGATGAGATATTTTTTCCAGTAAAGAAACTAGTCATATGCCCATGGATGAGATAAATGGGGTTTCTAAGTAACTGCTTGACATTGACTATATGAGAATATCCAGTCTGCACTCACATTATCTCAGACTTTCACTGCCATTGAGGCATCTTTCTAACCATTGTTCCTCAATTAGGGAAAAAGAACCAAAGTATTCAATTAAGAAGTCAACAGAGTCAGTTGGTGGTGATACACTCCTTTAATTCCAGCACTCAGGAGGCAGAGGCAGGCAGATCTCTATGGGTTTGAGACCAGCCTGGTCTAAAGAGTGAGTTTCAAGACAGGCTCCACAGCTACACAGAGAAACCCTGACTCAAAAATCCAAAAAATTTCAATAGAGTTGAAAAGATTATTTCTCTCCCATGTTTATGTTTTAAACTTCCATACAAAAATATTTTTGAGAAAAATTAATTATAGAATGTACTTGATTTTAATGATGAAAAAGGAAATGACAAGGGAAGTAGGTTTAGACATTTCTCAAGCAAAGTTGTCTTTATTTATAACATCAACCAGTATTCAGGACAAACAGCAATCATTTTGCCAGTTGGATGAGTAATAGCTGAGGGATACTAACTGAGTTTGAAAGAATTACATAACATACCCCAAGGAAATGGAGTGCAAAAAGTCAACATGATCCATATCTTAGATAGAGCTTAAATTTTAACAAAATAAATGGTACATAGTGAAAAGATAAATATATGAAAAGTAACCATAGGAGTAACTTCCAATAGTCAGAAATCCATATTATCATAACATAATATGACAAAAGTACTACAGGAACACCCTTTTGTGATAATCTTAATGGGAATTATGAGCTACACTGAGCTCTTTATGTAAGGACCAAAAATAAATTAAATGTATGTGACTGAAGTCTCCTTTTTGAAAATAAAGGAACTCATTTCTTCTTTAACTTTGTGTGTGCCTTAGAAAGTATCTTCTTTCAAATATATATTAAATTTCAAAAACTAGATAATCTTTTTGTCAGCTTTGTAACTTAGGAATGTCTCTCTCAACAGATTTGAGAGGTATCACTTAGAAAGATAAACATCAAAAAGCATATTCCATATCTTTTATTTTCTGTGTGAGAGTAGGATCACATTGATTGTCCCTAGCTCTGCTTTGGAATACTAACTCCTGCCATTAGGATAAGAGATGCCCACAAATTTATAAGGCCAATTAGTTAATGTGGAAGGTCACATTAATTACACAATGTTAGCTATGTGTGGTGGTAACGTCCAGTCTTATTGCATATGCAGCAATTATTGTTCTTTTGGAAAACATACATGTGTTCTAAGTTGGGAGAAGACTTCCGATTTTATTCCTAACTGCCCCAAATTTGTCTATTAAATGTATTCCTGCTTTATGAGCTCTAAGAGCAAAGTTAGCCCTGTCATACAGTGGTAGATTAAAACATAAATGCCACTGAAATATGATTTAATATTGATTAATCTGTATTTTATTGTTTTACAGCTATAACCTTGCTTGGGAAATTATTATAGCTTTACTTTCATGTAGATACATTGTGGTAACGGTCTTACTAAAGAGAAAATGTAGAAAAAACATTTTAGAGGGCAGGATGCAGGGAGATATGGAAAGAACGAAGGCAAGGAAACAGAGAGGGAGGAAAGAGAGAAATGTGGAAACAGGGAGGGAGAAATGTTCTTTGACAGTAAAGAGCTGATTCTCAGCTCTAAATTTAACCTTAATACATTCAGTGTTTTTGTTATTGTTGTTGTTTGGGGAGTTTTGTTTTTTTTTGTTTGTTTGTTTTGCTTTTGTGTGTGTGTTCCTCATTGTTACCCTAATATTTAAATGCAAGGCTATTCTGTTATAGTTTGGATATAAGATGTGGCTAGAAAAGAATTATTGTTATTATTGTTGGACATTTGGTCTTTGGCTGCTGATACCTTGCTTGGAAGTTCTGACAATGTTCTTGGGGCAGGGATGGGGGGTGTAGAAGGAATTATGTCACAGGCAGAGAGTTATTTGGAATGCCCTGTCTCTTGCTCCTTGTGGTCAGCAATGAGGTGAGTTGCAGGAGCTTCTGTCTGGCATCTCCACTGCCATGCTTATCTGACAGGGTCATGTGTCCGTGGGTATGACCATCTGATGTAATGAAACAAATAAATTATCTTTACTTCCTTTAAGATGTTTATTTATTTTTTATTTAATCATTTTTTATTTGAATTAGAAACAAGATTGATTTACATGACAATCCCAGTTCCCTTGTCCCTCCCATCTGCCCCTACTACTCCCCCACAACTAAAACCCTACCCTTTAAGATGTTTATATCAGGTATTTTCACATAGTGACACAAAAGCAACTAATAAAGAAAACTCAGAGAACTTACAAAAAACAAAACAGTTGCAGGGGAAAATACATGCCCCAGAGAAATAGGTTTGTTCTACTGAATAAATATCACCATGTGGTTTCGAACCTTTCAGAACTTGATTGTAGATTGAATGTGGAATAATCTGGAGAAGTGTTCTGGACAAATCTTGGAATGCTATTGGCAGAATTAAATGCGACAGTTGAAGAGAGTGGGATGTCCACAGGAATAAGCAGAGTAAAGGCTCATTTGGTTTTAGAGGGAAGAGAGGAGTCAATTAGGAATTGGCCTGTAGGCCATTTGTGCTACACCCAGAAAAACAATTTGTCTACATTTTGCCTATGCTCCAGGAACTTTAATGAAGTTAGTTTAAAGATGGTAAGCTAGTGTTGAAGAGATGGCTCAGATTTTAAAATAACAGGCTGCCTCAGCAGATGTTCTGGATTCAATTCCAGCATCCATGTGGTGGTTCACAACCACCTGTAACTCAATTCTCAGAAGATGTGTAACTTCTCTGGCCTCTTTGGAGATTCTAAACATAGTATGGAAATGCAATAAAAAATACTAATCACATATAAATAAATAATTGAATATATAGGTAAACAAATAAATGAATAAGGTTGGTGAAATACATTATTTTGTAGATAAAATTTTAAAGCTCACAGTCAGGCATTGATATTATTTGCTGCTTTTTGCAAGATTTATTGTATAAATTAGGAGGAACAAATGTAGCATCTCTAAAAACAAACTTAAATGTCCAAGTTTTGCTTCTCATATATTTGTGGATGTGTGGCCTTTCACTAGAGTATGGTCAACTGCCTATAGAATACACTCTCAAACAAAACTGACTCCTCTCCTAACAGCTACTAATTGTCAATAGTTCCTTGGCTGGGAAGAGTCTGTGTTCACCTCTCCGCGAAATGTTGGGATATTGGCTGGCTTGAGCTTGCACAGAAGATCTTGTTCATGTCTTGACAATAATTGTGAGTTCACGTGTGCAAACTACCTTGCTTTGTACAAGAGACTCTTTCCTCATAGTTGTCTACTGCATATGCTATTCCACTCTTTTGTTAATAATGATTCTTATGTCTTCTTAGAAAGTGGTGTGATATGTATACACTCTTGAAAATGTTCTCAGATTTTGCTTTTGATTATCTGGTTGCTGTATTATTTTATGTGCAGTTTTCAATGAGTCAAAAGCATGCTTATGCTGTCATTGTCACCTCTTCATGACATATTATAGTCCTTAGTACATTTTCATTTTAGTTGGATTAATGCTAAGCCAGTAACCAAGTGAATGACTATAGTTACTTATCAGTTGCTATGACAAAATACAATAGCCAAGGCAACCTGCAAAAAAAAAAGGACTTAGTTTTAGAATGTTAAGAGTCTGTGATGGTGGGGCAAAGCCAAGGTGACAGGAATGTCTGAGAGCTCACATCTTGACCCATAATCAAAAGGCAGAGAAAGTCACACTGGTAATGCTGTGAGAACTTTGAAACCTCAAAGCCCACCCTCAGTGATACATCTCTTTCCAAGAGGCCATACCTTCTAGTCATTCCCATAGTTCCACCAACTAGGATGAAATATACAAACATTTGAGCCTATAGGAGCCATTGTGACACAAACCACCACATTGATTAAATAGCAAAATTCTCTGAACCCCGTAAATGCCAATATTTCCCATTAAATTTACAATATACATTATATATGCAACTATACCTTGATATTGAGTGAGACATATTGTGTGTGTGTGTGTGTGTGTGTGTGTGTGTGTGTGTGTGTGTGTGTGTGTAAAAACAGGACCTACACTTGGGGAGTTGAAAATTCTATTGTAATTTTTATCTGAATTTTATAACAAAAATAATAGATTTTCAAGGAAGTCATTGTTGGTCAAAACACATGACACAATCTCCATTATGAATTTTACTTTCTGATTTTTAATATGTAACTATATTCCTAGAAGTAGCCACATTTCACTAATTCTTGTTGTATGAAAAGTGTACTGTAGTATATTTTCTATGTAAATAGTTATCCTTCAAACATTACACCATAGTAATTATACAGTGGGAGAAAGCAGGTCAAAATCATTTAAGCTTAATGGTAAAACTAGATGATATTGATTTAGGTATAGACAAGACTTTCCTGACTTGAAGTGTTCTCATTAGCTTAGTGGTCAAGGACATTTGTTATCAGCCTGTTCTAATCACTAAGCTCTGTCTAACTTCCTGATGGCTAAAAATTCACAAGAAAACACTATTTCAGAATGTTTCACCTTGTTATCTACACTGAAGATTTGCTCACTGAATTCCTGGGATCAGTTTGCACAGCCATGTTGCATCCTGAATGACCCCAGTTACAAGCACCAGATCTTTGAAGGGTCAATTTCATGAGTATAAACAAATTAGGGAAGTACCCCAGTGTTTGTCAGCAGCAAAATAAATAAATAAATAAATAAATAAATAAATAAATAAAATCCTGTGTTAAAATAATTACTCTGAAACATCTCTTAACATAGCTTGTTTAGAATTTACTAGTAAAGGTTGGGGAAACCATAGGCCTCTTCCTGCAACTGAAATGTAGCATTCATCATTTCTCCTATTAATTTTCTTTTTCTATTTCATAATTCTGTAAGGTTAAGTAACGTACAGATCAAAAGTACAAACAAGATCAACCCAACATCAATTAGAATGTCAGTAAGCTACTTGTGAATATGTCAGAAAAATTGTTTGTTTGTTCATTCTGATTCTTAGTTTTCTCAACAGTGAAATGGGAGTAATAATAATAATAATAATAATAATTATTATTATTATTATTATTATTATTATAAATACTCAGAATATTATGAATATCCATTCCCAAGTTGTGTTTTAAATTTTCTAAGGTAGTGTACAAATTGTTTACTTGTGACATGTTCATAAATATATATGAGTAATAAATATATACTTTTCTTATATTTACCCCTATTCATAGTCCTATTCCTCATTGTCCCTCATATTGGACCCCTCCCTTCCAACAAATTGTATGATGTGTATGTTTTAAGTAATTAGAAGCATGAGTAGGGATACAGTTCAGTTGTTATAGCTGAAGCACACACATACCACACACCATATACACACACATCTTAAAGTAAAACTAAACAAACACTTTGTAAAGATTAACTTTCATCTTCAGAGCTGATATGTCTCTATAGAATATCCCAGATATACATCTTTTATTGTAACTATAAAGAGCTTTGCAAATCTTGCCTTTTTATAATTTATAGCAAGTAGCATAATTTATTGGCACTATATTTTCTATTTATATTTATCTGCATATTCAGTGAATGTGGGGAAATGCCTAACTTGTGCATCATTCCATCTTTAATACATAATACAGAATATACCATGCACATTCTGGGAATATTTGTTGAATGAGTAAATAAATGGATCATTTTTCCCACAGTTATTTAAATCTAAAAGAGGGGATGCCTTGAATACTAGATAAAAATTTTCCTATAGCTCATTTGTAAATTAGCAAATTGATAGATAATGAATAAATCTAGGCTTTGTAGAGTTAATTGTGATGAGCAGGTAAACTTTGAGTAACTGATGAATCCAGTCCTTGGAAACCCATTCAGCTCCCAGGCTCAGGGGGTATTCTCAAGGTGTGTGCTCCTAGAGGTGCTGCTTCTGCATCCCTCTGGCTTCCTCTGAACTTTGATTAGCAGCAAGCCTTCTGAAAGTCAGCCTTTGAAGAGATCAAATTCTGTAGCGATCCACTAAAGACCAACTGCACAGATGTAACATCAGCATCACTTTGGGCTACTTCTCAGCACACATGAATAAGCAGTAAAATGAGACCCCAGCTCAGCAATTCCTTAGTAAATGAATGGGAAACCATGCTGTAGGCAGTTATTGATATTACTAAATGGCCCTTGAAAATTGCCCATTGGAGCTGAAAGTATACCTTTTGCTTCTAGGCCTTGGATTTTCCTTCCCTCCCATTTAGGTCTTCAGTACTGCATGTTCCCTTGCTTGGGCATCATGAGTTGCATGTGTGACAGAGTTACCAGGCTACCTCATTCCACAGGATACTCATTGCAAAAGTAAACTCCTAAAATTGCAGCTTATGGAGACGAATGCACATGATAAAAGAGGCATTATAAAATTCACATAGTTCAGTAATAATATAATGAGAGCAATATTATCTAAAGCATGAACTCAGGCCATCTTCAGCCAGTCCCCCTAGAGTGGCTACTATTTTTTTTTGCTAACAAATTAACTTTATTATACAATGGAATTTCCAGGATATTGCCAAGATATAAGAAAAACAAAGACTTAGGTACAGGTTAGTGGTAGAAAGCTTGCCTAGAGTGGGCTACCTAGAGTGGCTACTATTAAAATGGGGCTCAGACTTAAACCTCTTGATTAAAAATTCCTTCTATTATATCAAATTATCTTTGAAAGGAACAAGAACATATCATGAAAGATTAACAAACAGAACCGAGTTCCCAGCTGTGTTCAATATAAGTAAAAGTCACAAAGCAGATCTACTTAGACAAATATAATGTTTTGAAGGATAACCACTCATACAAGGTGGGGATACAGTACACATTTTTTCATATAAGAAGAATTAGTGGGAAGAGGAAAAGGGGGGGTTATAACTATTGTGCTAAAACATTTCTTCATTTAATAGTGGGCTGCACAATAAATAATTTCCTCCAAATCCCACTGCTGGAAGCAGCATCTCTAAGCTTTTAGGTTAATGTATTATTCATGCTGCTTGTTTGCACAATACTATTGATCATTCACTGTTGGGCCAAACAGTAAGATTGTATTTAGTTGACAATATAACTCATAGTAAATGCCTGAAACACTAAAATTAAATTGTGGAAAGGAGGATACACAGAGCAATTCATTGGAGAGAGAGTCAAATATGAACTTAAATGAGGTGCCTTATAGTAAGTGTGCACATTTTTACACATAAAGAATCCTTACGGGTGATGGGAATATAGCTTAGTGGTAGAATGCTTCACTAGTGTAGGGTCCTAGGCACTGTAGTCTTTGTCTCAGTCTCTGTCTCTGTCTCTCTCTTTCTTCCTCCCTCCCTCTCTCCCTGTCTCCCTCTCTCCTTGCTGTCACACAAACACAGGCACACAGACACATATACAAATTTATGTATGTAGGAATTTAAAGATAGTCTGACCTTTAAAAATAAAATAAAAGTAAAAGATCTTAAGAATAGCAATGAAAATTTTGGGGCTCTACAGGTCACTGAAATCAGATTGTAAATACTGTGAAAGTATTCTGCTAATGCAGAAATGCAAGGGAATATGCTAATACATAACACAACTTATGAAGATGAAACACCAAGTGAACTCTGCTTCCAGGAATATAAAAAATTCCCCTTTCTTCTCAACAGATGGAGACAACTATAGAAAACTACAACCAATCAAAGTACACTTTTGAAACCCAATCATAATGGATCTGGGACATCTCCTGAGCACTCCCATACCTAAGGTTTAGGAAACATTGTGTAAGAGACAGTGGAAAGATAGAAAGAGCCAGAGGGTCAGGATTTTGCTGTGAAATTGTGTTTCACCATAATGTTTCACCAACATGATCACACAGACATGTCCTGACCAAAGAGTACATCAATGAAGATGCCAGACTGGCATGGAATGGAAAGAGACCATGAGGCACCAACCCTACAGAAAGAATCATATAAAACTGAGAAATGTTGAGAATAACAGTCATGTTCCCAGGGAAGAACATACCAACTGGTTGCTCAGTGCCAAATGGTCACATCCCACCCCATACTAACATACAAATAATATTATATGGATTGGACAAATTATGTTTAGTAATACACACAAACACACCACACCACACACACACACACACACACACACACACACACACATATATATATATATATATATATATATATATATATTCACCCACCCCCATCCCCCACACATATATGCATGCAATAACAATTAATGAAAACACCCAGGTAGTGGTGGTGCACACATTTAATCCCAGTTATAGGGAAGCAGAGGCAGAGGCAGAGGCAGAGGTAAACAAAATAATGAGAAACAAACAAACAAAAGCCAATTAATGAAAAATAAAAGATCATGAATTTGAAGTGAAACAAAGGAGTGTGTAAGAAGGCTTTGAGGGAGGAAATGGAAGGGAGAAATGCTTTAATTATATTAGAATATCAAAAGTAAAATAAAATGAATGCATTTCTATCAAAAATCAGCAAAACTGTAGGATTAGAAATCTGATAGTGAAAAACTCTGAGATATCATCTTACACCAGCCAGAATGGCTAAAATCAAAAGCACTCTATGGGGCTCCTGGTAGTGGATCATGCTGGAGAGGATGTAGAGAAAAAGGAACTCTCCTCCATTGCTGGTGGGAGTGTAAACTTGTAAAAGCACTTTGGAAATCAGCATGGTGGTTTCCCAGGAAAATGGGAATCAGTCTACCTCAAGATCCAGCAATTCCTCTCTTGGGCACATACCCAAAGAATGAACATTCATACAACAAGGACATATGTTCAACTATGTTCATAACAGTGTTGTTTGTAATAGTCAGAACCTGGAAACAACCTAGATGCCCCTCAACTGAAGAATGGATACAGAAAATGTGGTACATTTACAAAATGGAGTACTACTCAGTGGAAAGAAGCAATGGAATCTTGAAATTCACAAGCAAATGGATCAAACTAGAAGAAATGATCCTGAGTGAGGTAACCCAGTCACAAAAAGACAAACATGGTATGTACTCACTCATATATAGATTTCAGACATAGAGCAAAGATTACCAGCCTGCAATCCTCATCACCAAAGGAATTAGGAAACAAGAAGTACTATAAGAGAAAAAAGCATGGACCCTGGAAAATGGGAAGGGGCAGGTTTGCATGAGCTAATTGGGAGCATGAGGGAAGCCATTATAGGTCTGAGGAGAGATCTGGCACTAGGGAGATTTCCAGAGATCTACAAGGATGACATCAACTGACCATCTAGGCAATGGTGGAGAGGCTACCCTAAATGCCCTTCTCCTATAAGGAGACTGAGGACCATTTTATATGCCATCTTAGAGTCCTCACCAAGTGGGTGATGGAAGCAGAGGCAGATACCCACAGCTAAACACTGAACTAAACTCTGGAACCCAGTTGTAGAGAGGGAGGAATGAAGAATAAAGGGGTCAGGACCAGGCTGGTGAAACCCACAGAAATAGCTTACCTGTACAAGGTGGAGCACATGTACCCCAGACTGATGTCTGGGAGGCCAGCATGGGACTGATCCAGAACCCTGAACGTGAATGTCAATGAGCAGGCCTCAGCACTCTATGGGGCTCCAGGTAGTGGATCAGTATTTTTCCCTGGTGTAAGAAGGGACTCTGAGAGCCCATCACTCATGGAGGGATGCTCTCTCAGCCTAGACACATGGGGGAGGGCCTAGGCACTTCCCAGGATGATATGGTAGACTTTGGGGAACCCCCATGGAGAGCCTTAACCTCCCTGGGGAGCAGAGGGGGGAATGACTTGGGGGGCTGGTGGGGAGTTGTGGGGAGGGGAGGGAGAGGGAGAGGGAGAGGGAGAGGGAGAAGGTATTGACATATGAAGCAAGCTTGTTTCTAATTTGAACTAAAACATAACAAAACAAACAAACAAAAAAACCAGATAGGCACATCCAAAGAAGATAAAGCCACTGGGATTTAAATATGGCTGTCTATATGTTTTGTACTTCAATGTCTACATACAAGCACATGCAATTCCTGAATTCCTGAACCCTTTCTAAAATATCTCGGAACACATTTGTTAATTAGTGGTAGAATTATTGAAGGAAAGTGTCAGTCGAGGCTGTGTTGATCTTTTCTGATGGTATCAATATGACCTTAGTGGACCAGGCAGACTACTGAGCTGTGTATCAGATAAAGTGTCTGGAGGAGGAAAAGTCACTTCTTTTTGGGAATGATACCACCAGTAGGTCCCCTATACTACAGTGGAAGAATCAACCCCTGCATGCACATGGGAAGTACAGGACAACACATTAGGAGACAGATGTGATGAGGGATCTGTGGGAAAATGGCAAGGGGAAGAAAGGGATGATTATCATTAACATTTATTGTATACATCTGCAAAATTTTCAAAGAACAAATAAATAAATAAATAAATAAATAAATAATAACTTAAGAATGGTTTAGTTTTTCTCAATGATAAATGCCTTCTGGGTTTACTTCCTAATTGATCCTTCCCAGGTTTTTGATTGGCAAAATAGTTTATTTTCTAATGGCTTTTTCTTGTTGCTCTGTAATATCACACAACTATATCATCACTTGATTTTGACAAGCACACCATAAGGTTACTCTCTTGAAATGTGCATCATCATTTCCAGTGGAGACTCTTTCTCCTTTCCTTGCCAGGATTCCTAGATAAAATGATAGTAGGAACCATGAACATTTGTGTTCATGGATCATTTGTCTGATAAATTACTGCAAAGATTTATAACATCTCTAAACATCAATATGCTATTTAAAAACTCACTGGATATAGGTCACTGATGACTTATTATCTTAGCTAGGGTTTCTATTGCTGTGATAAAACTTAATGGCCAAAAGAAACTTGGGGAAGAAAGTGTTTATTTGTCATACATAAACTGGGTCATAGTCCATTGAGGGAAGTGAAGGCAGGAACACAAGGCAGGAATCTGGAGGCAGGAACAGAATCAAATGCCATGAGAAAATGCTTCTTTATGCATTACTGCCCATGGTTTGCTTAGCCCACTTTCATGTACCACCTAGTGCCATCTGTGCAGAAGTAGCACTGAATCAAGCTAGCTGGGCCCTCCCATATCAACCTTTAATCAAGAAGATGCTCCCATAGATATTCCTTTAGCCAATCCCATAGAGGCATTTTCCTCAATAAACATTCCATCTTCTGAAATATATCTAGGTTTATGTCATGTTGACAAAAAACATACTTATGTTCTTGATGCCATGGAAAAGGTACAGCTCTCTCTGGGCATTAACTGTATGAACATTGGTTTGGATGTTTGTTAAGTGAAATGTCCAGTGGATTGATGTGATTGGTAGCAAGAGTAATGTTCAGTGGATTGATGTCTTTTCTAATCTAAATAATGCATGACTGAGCATGCACACAAACTACTCAAGAAAAAGGGAAGACTACCCATAATAAATAACATTTGGTTCTACCAAGTTCATTCTCAATACAATGATACTGTCAATTCCTAAATGATGTATTTTCTAAATATGCTTTAGTTAGAAGATATGTTTCATTTTTTGCATGGTGAACAAGATTGGCTGTGTATCAGTGGCAAGTAGTTATTTATTCATGGGAAAAATGCAACCTGTGTCTCCTATTTAGCCTCAATGAAAATCAAGAAGATCTGAAGAGCAAAGAGCACAGATTAGCAATCCTGTTTCACAGCAGGCACTCAGACATGATTTGTTTGGTGGACTTCCCAGAATATCATTAGGCTTGTTCATAACGACAAGAGTAAATGAGTCTATGAAATATTTATGTTACAAATCAAAGATGGCGAATGGATAAGACCCTGGCTTTTGTTGAGAGAAGTGAGGTGGTTTTTAGATTATAGCCTTTAAGTGTCTACAATATGGTAAAAGATAAAAGAAGGTATTGAAAAAGGTTGTCACTGTTTCCTCTCCTCTGCTTTGCACTTCCTTACACATCACGGGCTAGCTAACAAAGTAAGAAATCTTTATTTCACAGAAATTCTGAATTAAATAATAAACCTTGAAGTATAAAAACTATAGATGGCTATTTAGTAGTTTCCTTTGCTTCTTTTCTGCACCTGAGTGTCAAGATTGGGAGGGGAGGTGGACCCAAACTCACATCCCTAATTTGGAAGCTGTCTCCAATTGATAACCACTAGCAAAGGAGAAATTAGTTTTCTCCAGTGGATTTTCTCCAGGTATATATACCAATCTTAAGGAAAGACTTCACATCTAGCAGTAGATGACCAACTCAAAATTAACTAAATGGTGTTTTTTGACTGTTTTGTCCTATAATTCTTTGGCTGGGGATTTTCTGTTTTTTAACCTAATAGGACTATTAATTGTATATTATGGTTTCCAATTTTGTGTTTTTAATGGCATTTCTGTGTGTATCAATATGTGTTTCCCCGCATGTGTATGTGTTTCTTCTGCTTTTCTTTGGCTCTTTTTTTCTGTTTGATTGGTACAATTCTAGTTTGCTTTAATTTTGTTTTATTTATTTTTTTATTTATGCCTGTGTATTTTTTTTAAGGAGACAGAAAAAGAAAGGGTGTGGACTTGGGTAGGTAGTGATGTTGGGTAGGGTTAGGGAGGGGAAAACTAGATCAGCTTGTCAGAATATATTGCACGCATACAGATCTATTTTTAAAAAAGTTCTATTGCCATTGCAATAATGAAAGATATGAAAAGGCAGAAATAGTATTCAATCAAATGTTATTACTGTAACCAGTAATTATAAACTTATATAGGCCATCTTTTCACAAAGAATCCCCCAGATCCTCTGAGCAGGCAAGCATGTGGCCTTTTCTTGTTATTCCTCACCGTCCTCCATTTGTTCTACCAAACTTTTTAAGGGCACAAGATACCCAACCCTTCCAGAGAGTATTAATGTACCTAATCGGTAGCCTCATAAGATCTGGACATCAATGGTGACCTAAATTGTGGTGCTATCATGCTTGTATAAATAAAGCTTGTCTGAAAATCAGAGGATGGAGCTTGCCAGTAGCTAACCATAGAGGTCAGGAGGTTTGTACCACACAGACAGGAAGTGAGATGGCTGGGTGGAGAGAGGTTATAAACAGGAAGAAACAGGAACTTGCTATCTCTTCCTCTTGGAAGCTTGTGAAGTAAAGGTGGCTTTGGCTTGCTCCTTCTCTCTGATCTCTTAGCATTTTCTTCTATATCTGGTTCCAGGATTTATTATTTAGATCAATTAAGAACTCCATTTTCACTAAATTGTTCTTTCTTGCTGTTATACACTTAAGTCAATCAGAAAATCAAATAAGTAAGCAATAATGATAAAATCATGTTTGTGCCAAATTAGAGAAATCACAGAATTATGGGATCCTACCCATACAGATGCCTCTTCCTTCCTCTTCCAGCTTTTTATACAGAATTTACTGAATTAATAACTTGTTCACAAGAATATGTATGTTGTGTGTATGTGTGCTGAAAAACTGAGGCTAAATTAAAATAGTCATCACTTGGAGAAAAAAAAATGTTCAGCCAGTTTAGATGATTTTCTCAACGCTAAGAACTTCTAGCCCAGCTGAGAATTATGGTTATAATGGGCTATGTTACAAAATCCTAATCCCCCAGTCTCCACTTAGAATTTCTATAATCACTATTTTATTTTGTGAGTTTTTCAAAGAAACAGAGGGAAGGGAAACAGAAGGAGGGTAACTATGCTCTAAGACTAGGTAAGAGGACCAACAAACATTTCTTTTTTGAAGGTCACACTGTGTGTCAGTAAGATATTTTTATCTATACCTTCTTAACTCTAGTTTTTTGATGAAGGAGTGAAAATATGCAAAATTTATGAACTGTGGAAATACTGGAAAGAGACATATAACATTTACATGAAAAATGTAGGTGTAGTGGGGCTTATAAATTTGTGACAAAACAACAACAAAAATGTTTGCTAAAGAAATCATCAAGTTTTATATTACCTAACATTATACACTATATATGTAGTTGGGCTTAGGGTGCTCCTCTAAAACTTCAGTATCAGACAGGAGGCACCTCTTTTCAAATGGTTGGTAACAATATTTCCAGTCACTCCCATTGGAGTGACTGGCTTTGATTGCCACTCTGGGGTCAAAGGCGGGGGTCAAGGGTGGGATCAAGGTGGGGTCAAGGTGGGGTTAAGGGTGGGTCCCTCTTGCTAAAGAAACCACATATTTAGAATACAAGACTCAGATGACTCGAGTGGTAGTTGATCCAAAGCCTATTTCCCAAATTCTAGCTTCTGTAGTTCCTAAAAATACTGTGCAGAGAGGGGGAAGCAAGGAAACAGTATTCCCCACTTGAAATATCCATGAACCACAAAAATTAGTGACATGACAAGATATTCATAAAAGTGCAATGAGTGGCACTCACATGTTGTAACCAACAGCTTTCTGGATTTATGGCCAGACTAACAATCTGGGAATTCATGACTGGTACTGGAATCCAAGACAGTTTTCTGGGGATAGTGAGGTCATAGACCTTGGAAAGGAATATACTATTGTCATTTTACTAAACCAGAAGAATACCTAAGGACATTCTAATTTTGTCCTAATCCCTCCAGACAAGTATAGATTTGACCCCTCACCAAAGAAGTCTTTCTTCACAGTAAATTGAGGCCATCACAGAAAACTACTAGACACAATGCAGAGATAAGAAATAATGGAGAGCCCAGTCTGAATAAATTGCTCTACATCACAGACTGCGTCTATGGCTCAGAAGAGGGGTGGGAAGTTTGTAAGAACCAGAATACAAGAGCATCTGCTATGAACCAGTTTCCTAGAAATGGTTGCACAAACATGGCCAGAATAATGACAATATCAATGGACATGTTAATGTGGTCAGGGAGAAATTTCAGGGGGTCCCACCCCTAGACAAGGAACTACAGGAAACTAATGACTGCTGGGAGAAGGAGAATTAGCTCCTTTCAGGTATGTGCTCCCTTCTTGGCTGTCCAATGCAGAGTTATCATCCTCAAAACCATGTACACCACCAATAAAACAGATACCGCAGGTTGTATTTATATGCAATTTTTCATTCTCTCTCTCTCTCTCTCTCTCTCTCTCTCTCTCTCTCTCTCTCACACACACACACACACACACACACACACACACACACACACCAGTAAAATTTACTACATTTGAGGGAAACCATGGGAGATGTTCCAGGAAGTGTATCTGGGGGAGAAAACAAGGAAGAGGAAAGGAATATAATTCAATTTCAAAAAGAGGTTAAAACATCTAAATAATATAAAATAAACAAGAAACAATGAAAATGAAAAAGATGAAATCACCACATCAATTCCAGGCATGAAGTTAAAGCAAAAGAGACAGGAGTTCAAAGACATCCTTAGCTACATAATGATTTTAAAGTCAGCCTGGGCTACATGAGACCTATATTCAATGACTAAATATTAAAATACAATAACTGAATTATTAAATTAACATAGTGTTTACTTTTGTAAAATATTTACTTATTTCCCTTATATCACTGTTGTGAATTTGTAAAAAAAAAAATCCTTACTTAAAAACACTTACCCCCAGAAACTAATAAGGCACCATTGTTGAATGTACCCATTTCGATAACTTGTCAAATATTTGTATTTTAATTCAAAATAAGCTCTGCTTTTTTGCTAATCTGATTCAAAATTTATATTTACAGAATCCTTGCATAAAATGAACAAAATTTGAAATATCTAAAAACAAGATTGTGAATTATACATGCTATGCTTGTATTATAATGTCTATGCTTCTCTTGTTAAGTCCCGTCTGTTCATATCTGGGCTTTGTTCTGATAAGCTACCCCAACCCAAAAGAAAATAACTTCAAATCTTGGGCAATTTGTAAATTCAAAGTATTGAACTCATTTTCATTGTATTCTAAGGTCCTGATTTATCTATTTCTGACAGCACAGTTAACAGTTCCTTCTGGTTTCTTGCTACTGTGAGGGCCTTCTCTACAGTGAGGAGTCTATATGGGGTATCTATGACTGACTGATGCATAGAGGAAGAGGTATTCTCCACATAAAGATTAATTGCTTCAGTAGTTCTCCACCTGTGAATGGCTAAAGGTGACTTCTACTTAAGCAAACAGTTCCAGTGTTAATTTATATTCCTTCATTTCTTCTAATGGTATATAGTCGGGCTTTTATTATTATTCATAAAGATTTAGTTACAATGCCAGTTCTGCTGTTCTAATTAAGATTTGGGGGAAAAAATCAAACGTAAGTAATGGGACAGACTAAACAACATATGAAAATTGGCTCAATGTTAACTCAAAATGCAAAATTATTATGGCAAAGTCATAAATCAAAGTGCTATAAGAAACAAAGGAGGGGCGGTGGCTTATTATCATCTCTCTTATTTAATGTAGATGCTACCTAACTACTAGAAATACGTCAACACAGCAAGGCTATTTCCCAAATTTAATTCTCTCAAAGGTCCTTTTAGCTAGAACTAGGTCCTGAAAAATGCTGGAAGTTAAAAGAAACCAGAGAAGGCACACAAATTATTTTCAGCTCATTTATAAAGGCCAGAGCATGAACACAGGGACATTTTTTTTCTTTTGAAAAGTGAAAAGGCTGGCTTTTACTTAAGATTGCTCTTGATGAAATACCCTAGGGCTGAGGTTAGAATTTTTGAACTTGCTCTACAAAAACAAAATAAAATGTTTCCAGGGTTTTCTGATAGCAACTCTTTGGTAGGTAGAAAAGGAATTTTTAATTTTCCATTTTTTTTAATGAAATAGCTTTGAACTAAAAAGAGACATCTATTGAAAACACAAGAATGTTTCAACTGAAAAGCATGACTGCAACCAACACTCTGAAAAATATTAAATATTTTGTATGTTGATAATGAATATCTGTACATGGAAGATAAATTTAATTTCATTTAACATCACACAGAAATATAGACAATGTGGGAACAATAAAGCCCAATTCTATTGTCAGAGCACTAAATACTCCATTGTGCTGTGTTAAAAATATGCCTGTGCTTTGCTTTAAACTTGCAAAGGACTGCCAGCACACCAACCCCACATATGACAGAGGGTGATCTCCAAAATATACAAAGAACTCAAGAAGCTAGTCTCCAAAACACCAAACAATCCAATTAAAAAGTGGGGTACAGAACTAAATAGACAATTCTCAATAGAGGAATCTAAAATGGCTGAAAGACACATAAGAAAGTGTTCAACATCCTTAGCCATCAGGGAAATGCAAATCAAAACAACTCTGAGATAGCATCTTACTCCTATGAGAATGGCCAAAATCAAAAACACCAATGACAGTTTATGCAGGAGAGGATGTGGAGAAAGGGGAACACTTCTCCACTGCTGGTGAGAGTGCCAACTTGTACAGCCACTTTGGAAATCAGTATGGTGACTCCTCAAGAAAATGGGAATCAGTCTACCACAGGATTCAGCAATTCCACTCTTAGGCATATACCCAAAAGAAGCGCATTCAAACAAGGATATCTATTCAATGATAATCATAGTAGCACTATTTGCAATAGCCAGAAACTGGAAGCAACCCAGATGCTCCTCAACTGAAGAATGGATAGAGAAATTGTCATACATTTACACAATGGAGTACTACTCAGCGGAAAAAAGCAATGGAATCTTGAAATTTGCAGGCAAACGGATGGAACTAGAAGAAACCATTTTGAGCACGGTAACCCAATCACAAAAAGACAAACATGGTATGTACTCACTGATATGTGGACTTTAGACATATAGTAAAGGATTGCCAGCCTACATCCATACTGCCAGAGAAGCTAGTAAAAAAGGAGGACCCTAAGAGAGACATACATGATCCCCTGGAGGAGGGGAAAGAGTCAAGATCCTCTGAACAAATTGGGAGCATGGGAAGAGGTGGTAGTGATCCAGGAGAATGAGAAGGGGAGAAGAGAAGGGATGCAGAGGACATGAGAGAGCAGAAAGGTTGAGTCAGGGGAAGAATAGAAGATAACCATGATGGAGATACTGTAATAAAGGAAGACATTTTAGGTTTACAGAGAAATCAGGCACTAGGGAAATGTCTGCAGATGTACAAAGATGACACCAGCTAGCAATCTAAGCAACAGACAAGAGGCTATCTTAAATGCCCTCCCAGGATAATGAGATTGAAGATTGATTTATATGACACCCCATAGCCATCATCCAGAAGCTGGTGGAAGTAGAAGCAGACACCCACAAGTTGTCACTGAACTGAACTGGAATCCAGATGCAGAGGAGGACGAGTGAAGAGTACAGGGGTACAGACCAGGCTGGTGAAACCCACAGAAACAGCTGACGTGAATTTCAGGGAACTCTTGCTTCCCAGACTGATAGCTGGGATACCAGCATGGGACTGATCCAGACTCGAGGAACATGGGTTTCAGTGAGGAAACCTTGGAAATCTAAGGGACCTCCTGTAGTAATTTTGTACATATCCCTAGCATAGGTGTGCACTTTGGGAGCCCATTCCACATAGAGGAATATTCACTGAGCCAAGACACATGGGGATGGGTCTAAGCCCTATAACAAAGGATATGATAGACTCTGATGACACCATATTGAAGGCCTCACCATCCATGGGGAGAAGAAAGAATATGTGATAGGTAGGGTTTTAGTTGAGGGGGGTGGTAGGGGAGGACAGGAGGGAGAAGGGAACTGGGATTGACATGTAAAACCATCCTGTTTCTAATTCAAATAAAAAAATCTAAAAAAAATGTGACCTTGGGGCTGGATCACTCAGTGGTTAAGTGTAGTGACTGATCATCCAGAGGTACTGAGTTCAATTCCCAGCAACGCAACCATATGGCAGCTCACAACCATCTAAAATGTGGTCTGATGCCCTTCTGTGTTCTTCTGCATGCAGATAGGGCAGTATCACATAAAATATATAAATAAGTAAAATTTTTAAAAAGAGGGAAGAGACATATAAAAAATAAGTCACTTTGATAGGTTTGTGCTTCAGTTTCATTTTACATGTAGAATATCAAAGCACAGCAAGGGATTTAGCCTTCTTTGCCATAGACTGATTCAGAAACAAAGCTGAAACTAGAACCCATCTTTTTTTCTGTGTCCTAACACAACTGGAATATATTGTAAAGCCTTGGACTGACAATGCTCAAACAGAATATGCAGAGCCAGAAGGGTAAGAGACTAGACCATAAATTTCAAGTCTAAAACAATTTTCACATATTTGAGGGGAAATGATACAAAGAAACTTCTCAAAGATACAGGCTAAAAATGTAAAGCGTTTTGTTGAAACAATATCAAAACAAAATTTATATTCTAACTCTCTTGGCAATATTCCATAATTCAGAAACCACCATCAATCTTTGCCATACTCCATTCTCTGTCGCAGTAACCATGCTATTAATTGATTGATGACATGAGATGCTTGGAATATTCTCCATTTTATTTGCATCATATAAGAATCAATGCTGCAAAAAAAAAAAAAGAATCAATGCTTCCAGTTCAGAAAAGTAGACCCTGAACCTCTGTGGGTAACACAGAGGAGCTGACCCTGCTTACCAAGGCATGTGAGCCAGCCAAGAATGTAAGCATGAGAGATCAGGTTCTGCCCCTCACCTGTCATATAGCAGCATGGCCAGGGGAGAGATGCCTTCAGTTGCCACTTCTGTATGCCTGGGGCAGGTAGGAGAGCAGACCCTGAGTCATCTGAGCAAGAGAGATATCCCTGTACCCTCTTGAACGGCAGTACTTAAGAGAGTAGGCAAGCACTTCTCCTGGGCAGCACAGCGGAGCCCATCTTCTTGATGGAGATGTAGGTGAGACAGCCCTCAAGTTATGAGCATGGGGGTGCTGTCCTATCACTTGTCTGTCGTGAAGTGCCAGGGATAGGAGATAGCTATTCTCCCTTACCCTTCACTCATTGCTGCCTGCAACAGGCCAGGGAGCCAACTCTCCTCCTTACCAGTTGCAGCACTCAGGAAAGCAAGCTGTGCTTCATGCCTGGGAAAAATGGGATACAGTTGAACAGGTCCGAGGGACATGATCATTGGGAATCTGGCCCTACCCCATCTGCCATATGGTGGTGTGGGAAAGAGAAAGAGATGCCCCCTACCCTGACACTTGTGGTTGGTGGAAGAGATGGCCCTGAAGTCACAAGAGTGGAATAGCTGTCCCTGCCCTTCACCAGTTACAGAATTCCAGAGAATGACTTCTACATATAGCCTAGGCTACAAAGTAGATCTGCTCTGATGGTCTAGGGGTTAGAGAGGTTATGAAAGCAAGAGAACTGGCCTTGCCCCTTACTCATTCCTACAAGGGGTGAACTAGCTGGGGCAATGCTGGAGAGCAAGCACCCTGCTGGTAAGGACAGGAGAGCCAGCAGACCGACCAACTCTGCAACTACCTGGGTGTAGAACCAGGCTTATGAATTGGTCCAGCCCAACATCCACTCCATCTATACTATCTGTGGGAGCACACGAAGGTGAAGGTTCTGCAGACCCCAAGATGCAGGATATGCAGGACACAGGACAATAACAGGATATCCAAGAAGAGTCGCAGTGAGAGCCCAACATTGATAGTGTAACAGAAACCAGAGGCCTCGAACCTGACCAATGCCTCTTTGCAAAGAACACTTGCAAGTAAAGATGTATGGACAAAATGGTTTACTGTGTTAGTCACTGTATCACACTAGAGCCTCCATGACAAGATTTTTTCTTTTTTCCATTTTCTCTTTTATTATTATTCTCTTAAATTCCATTCTATTTGGGGAAGAGGTGTGCAAAAGCAGAGGGTGGATATGAAGAAATGGGAAATGAACGGGATGGAGATCATGGTGTGAAAGACACAAAGTAGTAATAAAAAGAAAGTAAAAGAAAAAAGATAAAGGGTTAAAAAAGAATGGATGCTGCCAAAAATAATTTTCATTCAGTTCATCATGCTGTGCCAGGCATACATATGCACACCCACCATGCATGTCAATACATATAATATATATATATATATATATTATATATATATATACACACACGTGTGTGAACAGATATGTACAGACAACTATATGTGTAACAATAATAATGAAAGAAGAAGAGGTCTTAGATTTGAGGAGGGGACACAGGAGGAGTTTGGAGAGCCAGAGGGAGAGGTCAAAATACACACATATGTGTGTGTGTGCACTCACACACACACACACACACACACACACACACACACAGTACTCATTCATGACATTACCCAAAACTTAAAAGGTCCAATAAAGAGATATTTTTCACAGTTCTGGATTCTAAATAATTTAGGAATAAAATAATACTAGTGTCTGATGAGTGCAGTATTTACAGTGTCTAGAGTGCAGCCTCACTGTATTTGCATAATGGTGAGAGAGTGCTCTCATCACTTCATTTCACTCTGAGGTCCCCAACCATATTCACAAGAGCCCCACTTTTATGAGTAAATTATATTCCAAAGCTCACATCTCTTAATAGTATCACATTGTGTGTATCATCTCATCACATGATAGGGGGGCATTAACAGTCTAAAATAATATTAAAGGGAAGGAATTCTTGAAAGCTTCATTGTATTTTACATTACAACTTTGCTGAGATAACAGTTATACCTAGTTTACCTAAGAAGAAACTATTTCTATCATTGTTTTAGTGAAAAATCTAAGAAAAATGCAAGGTCATACACATGTAATGTCAACATGAACAGTAATACTGTCTGAATCAATTGTGGATTAGTAAACATAGATTGTTGATTACTAATCAATTGTGGACTAGTCCAACATTGTTGGACACAATGTAGACTGCACTTAAAAGACCTATGGACAATTCTTATAAAAAGAAACTTCTTTAAAAATGAAAGACAGGTTTCAGTATGTATTTTGAGAAGAACAGCATACATTGTCTAGAATAAGGCTTATGTCCTATATTAGTAGGGAGTCAGGAAGACAGCTTACATAAATAGGCAATAAAGTGTGTTTCCTAAAGCACATCCTATTATGAAGCACTTTGAGAAGCAGGGTGGAGATCTTGAATGACAACTTCAGAACTGCAAAGCAACAATGAGTGTCTTTGAACAGGCTTTCTACAGTTGTGATGAGGGCCATCACAGGACATACAATAAGCCCTTATTATCAATGTGAGCTCACACCCACACTCACTTCTAACCCACTCCCACAAGGTAGAATTTTTTCTCTCTATGTTACAATATGTAGAAATTGTCTTTTGTATTAAAATAACTATTGCCTTTAATTTTCAAGAGAGTTAAAATATTGTAACGTTGCATTCAGAGTCATGTTTGCAGCCCTTGACACTGTGCCTAGCTCAAAACAACTTTGTACCTTGCTCGTCTCCTGGCAGGATAGGGATTTTTTGGCAACATTTTTCATGCCATAAACGTACACTAAATTCATGTAATTCAGTAAGACTCTAATTTTGCCAAGTCGTTACCTTCTGTCACAAATCATTTATCTGCCCTGAATCAGCTCACCTCTAGCTCTCACAAGAGTTCACAGAGGCAGTTCTGGTCAGCCACATGCCATTCTTCTGCAATATATCTTTCTCTAGATAAACACACTCCACATGGGCTGTCCATTAAACACATATGTTTAATAGCTAAACTTTTATTTAGCATGATTTTATTCAGTTATCTTATCTTTTCTTTTGCTTTTTATTTATTTATTATTATTTATTTCATATACAACTTGAATTCTATGGAAATAGCATAGACAAAATAAAGATAAGTATCTGTACCTTTTCAACCAAATGCAACCTTCCTCTCTGCATCCTCTTGCCTAGCTTCTTTCACTGCTGTGATTTCATCACTATTGATTCCCCCTTCCTCTTTCATTTATCTTGCACTATTTTACCCTCTATATCATTCTCCCTTAATCTTCACACCATGGAAGTTATGTTACCAGAAGTTTCATTTTGGTGTTGTTCCTGATACTATTAGGAGAACCTGACAACTGCATTCTGGTTTATTTGAATTTGACATTATTCCTTCAAGGGACAGATAAGGTAAGGAGAAAGAGGAAGGGATGCTAAATAAAGCTAGGAGATGGTAGCATTCTGTATCTGTGTAACTAATTGTTTGTAGCAGGCATGCCCAAACTTTCTGAATGTACATCTCTTATTGGAGTTACCCTCATGATGGCAAGCTGCTGTCTGTCCATGGTAAAGGCGAATACAATGGAAATGTGAAAATAATCACTTTGTTACAGTATAGACAATTTACCCACCATTCACATATCTGGAATCCCCAGTCTAAGCCAGGGATTATATAGACTTAAAAACGAATAGGTGAAAAGAGCTGGGACTGCAAAGGGAGTTGTTGGAATACTTCTAGATGCAATGGAGAAAGACTAAACCAAAAGAACCTCCAATTCTGGAGCTTTATATTGCAGGGCAATGTGTATTTTCCCTTAACAATGTATGCAAGACTCTTGACAAAAGCAGTTCACATAGCATTCTGATGAAATGAAGGTTTCCAATGTAGCACATACAGAGTGTGTTAGTGGGTCTTAACTTGCTTAGTAACAGAATCATGATGCAGTTTAGAGCAGCTGTCCAACATTAATTGGGTTGCACATGGGGAAATCATATCTCAACATTCTCCTTGTCCAATAAGGGAGTTTGCAGGTAAGGGGATGCATCCAGCGCCATTTTTGTTCTGGAAAATATCTAAGCTTAATAACACAGAAGGAAATAAGTGGTCTTACAACACTCAGCAGGCATTTATATCTTTTGCTAAGAAACCGCTGTTCACTTTTAAATGTATGCATTGTAATCAGCCACTTAGACTATATTCTGTATTATTTTGATGTGAGACAAGACTTTCACATTTCTTGTTAAATGAAGAAAGAAGAATTCAGAGAAAAACCTATTTTTGCCACCAGGAAATTATTCTTGACTATACTATCACAAACATAATATATGAATAACAGGTATTCCAATATGCTTGTATCCAAATATAATTGTATTTTGCTTGCAAATGGCAGGTGCCCTTTACAGCATAGTCTTTCAATACTATTAGAAATGTAGAAGTTTTTCCTCTGGAATTATGTAGCAATATTGGAAGCTTGCAAAGGACGCTATATATTTCAGTTGATATTGATTGCACTTGTAAAATCTCTTTTTTACTATGGAACTATTTCCATAAATATCCCCATCATTGCCAATATAGATATGTCAAAAAATGAATGTGTATGTGTGTGTACATGTATGTGTGTGTATGTGCATGTGTGAGATAGAGATTCACATGTACATGTGACTGTGTTTATGTGTTCAGGTGTACATGGAGGACAGAGATGTCTTTTGTGCTCACTTTTCCATCTTGTATTTTCAGACAAGTTCTTTTAATAAGTACAGTGCTCCCTGATCCCACAAGTGTAGTTGGCTATCAAGCAGTGGGAATCCTGTTGCTTCCAATTTGAATACATGGGTGTTTGGGATCTAAATTCAGACCATAGAGGTTCTACAGCAAGCATTATACTGCCTGTGCTATGCCTCCTTTTACAAAACACATGTGTATTTTTTCCTTTTAAAATTTATACCTTTGACTTTAAATTGTACTGTGGGATCCTATCCATTCTTATTTTTAAAGATAATTTCCTTTTATCTCAACAACAAAGCTATGTTCTCTTTAACTCAAAATGTTTTAAACAATGACACAATGACTATAGTCATCAAACATGTGTACTGCCTTTCACATAAACTGCATGAAGTAAAACGTATTTTGCAGTCAAAGGCCATATTTGAAGTCATCTAAACAATTTAGCAGGGAATAAGAAACAAAAGGAATTAAGATGAAGTTATCAAGCTACAGAATAAATTTTAATATTGAATTTTGCAATGATGCAGTAGATATTCAAATAGTACTTATAGTTAAATTTCATTAGTAAAAAGCACAAACATGGTTATAATATTAATCAGTCATCAAAATGATTTTTGGTGTGAAATAAACTAAGATTTTATGAAATAAAACATAAGGTATCAACTCATAAAACCACTCTTACTATCAGAAAATAAAATAATAATATAACCCCCACACATTAATGACTTTTGATAAAAACATCAATAATATATTGACTTCACATTCAGATTAACTTAGAGTGAGTTTTCACCACTTTAAATGTAACCACTTAGTCTTTGATATTTATCTTGGTGTTTGAAATACTGGACATTAACATAAAGAAAAAGAGACCTTGAATGGACATATCTGAAAGGATCTTAGTTTTGTCATAAAGGAAAAGAAATAGCTCCCTTTTTTATTGCCATCTCTTTAATAAATAGAAAATATTATCCCAGCAGTCTCTAGCTCTCATGCACTACAAGAAAATAGTGGATTCTGCTGGTCATTGCTTGATGGATAATGCTGTGGAATACAAACTAAATAACTGAAAAGCAGCATATTTTACCTGGAATCTAATAACCAAGACAGTGCAGAGACAACAGAGCAAGTATGCCATGCCTCAGAAGTGAGAAATGAGCATGAAGTCATGTTCCTCAGTACATTTTAGGCCCTTAGCTCTTAACTCGATTTAATGTAGTTAGATTTAATTTCTCAGGCACTAGTTAATGCCTATACAGATACCATAATTATTTTTATTCTGAACAAACAATGCATTATTGACTATCCAACATAGGACTCTTCCAGACCCTCTGAACATGGATGTCAGTTTGGAGGTCTGGGCAATCTATGGGGCCTCTGGTAGTGGATCAATATTATCCCTAGTACATGAACAGACTTTGGGAGTGTACTTCACACAGAGGGATAGTCTTAGCCAAGATACATGGGGAAAGGTCTAGGTCCTGCTCCAAATGATATGACAGACATCGAAGATCCCTAATGGAAGGCCTCACATCCCCGCGGAGCAGAAAGGGGATGGGATAGGGGGTCAGTGGGGGCAGGGGAGTAGGGGAGGGAGAGGGAACTGGGATTGACATGTAAAACAAGCCTGTTTCTAACTTAAATATAAAAAGAGAAAAAAATTGTTAAAAATGCATAAGAATTCAGTTAAATTGCCACCACATGTCAAAATTATGAGGTGGAAACTAGAACAAATTAATATCACACATGGTTTCCAAAGGGGTTATATGCATTAGAAGAAATGTTTGCCAAGTCTTATACATGTTCATTTACCTAGATGTGTACATAAAAGAAATTATGATTAACTAGGCCCCCTTTGAGGCATACCACCAATTCAGTGTCCTCAAAATTTAGGACACTATAAAAAGTGTGTTTTAACAAGAAAATGTCATGGAAAAGGAAAATATTAAATATTGCATTGAAAACACCATCAATAGAATAATACTCTGTTTCCTCCCTGAAAAGAGAGTGCTCCTCTCAGGCATTTTTGATCTCTAAGTATGCTTGCAATTTATACATTTGAATTTGAACACCAGCAATGCCAACTACTCCTGAGAATTTCGCTCAGTACTAGAGCTTTCATATTTAATAACAATAATCATTCGAACATCCAAGTTTTCTTCTCTCTCTCTCTCTCTCTCTCTCTCTCTCTCTCTCTCTCTCTCTGTTTCATTTTTGTTTTTGAGACAGGGTTTCTCTGTGTAGACCTGGTTGTCATGGAACTCACTCTGTAGACAAGACTGGCCTCAAACTCACAGAGATCTTCCTGCCTCTGCCTCCCAAGTGTTAGGACTAAAGGTGTGCACCATCACTGCCTGGCACCCATTTTCTTATTTATGTTTATTTTTAAAATAATTTATTGTGACTGAAGGGCTTGTACCTTACTTACAACAAACAACAATTAAATATTTACAGATAATCTTTTGTTATTTTTAAAATCCTTTTATTTTACATACCAATCCCAGTTCCCTCTCCCTCCTGTCTTCTCATTGCCCCCACCATCACCACATCCCACCCACCCCCATCCACTCCTCGGAGATGTTGAGGCCTCCCATGGAGAATTATCAAAGTCTGTCACATCATGTGGGGCAGGACCAAGGCCCTCATCCTGTATCTAGGCTGAGCAAAGTATCCTTCCATAGAGAACAGGCTCCAAAAATCCAGTTCATACACTAGGGATAAATAGTGGTTACACTGCCAGCAGCCCCATAGACTACCTAATCCCTCCAACTGACACCCACTTTAAGGGGGCCTAGTTCGATATTATTTAGTTTCCCATGCTATCAGTTTGAAGTCAGTGTGCTTCCACTTGCTTGGGTCAGCTGTTTCTGTGGGTTTCTCCAACATGTTCTTGACCACTTTGCTCATGTTATCACTCCTCCCTCTCTACAACTGGACTCCAGGAGTTTGGCTCAGTGCTTAGCTGTGAATCTCTGCTTCTGCATCAATTGGTTACTAGATGAAGGCTCTATGATGGCAATTAAGGTAGTCATCAATCCCATTATAGGGGAAGGTCATTTAAGGTACCCTCTCCACTATTGCTTAGATTCTTAGATCCCTCATGTTCTTCTCTCCCACCTCACTCCACACTACTCTCCTATCTACTTCACCTCTCCCTCCCCGTTCCCACGTATCAGAATGGCTAAGATCAAAAACACTAATGAAAGCTTATGCAGGAGAAGATGTGGAGTAAATTGAGGACTCATCCATTGCTGGTGGGAGTACAAACTTGTTCAGTCACTATGGAAATCAGTATGGCAGTTTCTCAGAAAACCAGAATCAACCTAGCTCAAGACCCAGCAATGCCACTCTTGGGCATATTCCCAAATGCTGTACACTCATACCAAAAGGACACTTGGTCTGTTATGTTCATAGAAGCATTATTTGTAATAGCCAGAATCTGAAAGTAACCTAGATACACTTCAACCAAATAATGGATAAAGAAAATGTGGTACATATACACAATGAAGTAATACTCAGTGGTAAAAACATTGACATCTTGAAATTCGCAGGCAAATGGATGGAACTAGAAGAAACCATCCTGCGTCAGGTAATCCAGAATCAGAAAGACAAACATGGTATGTACTCACTCATAAGTGGATACTAGACATAAAGCAAAGGATAAGCAGCCTACAATCCACAACCCCAGAGAAGTTAGGAAACAAGAAGGACTAAGAGAGACATACATGGTCCACCCAAGAAGGGGAAATAGACAAGATCTCTCAACAGATAATCTTACAAAGTGTATCTGAATGTCATTACTGATAGGACTAAAGCAGGAAAATTAACAGTTTAAGGCCAAGGATACACAGTGAATATAAGTGCAAGGTAGAGTGTGTAGTGAAAGCCTGTATCCAAAAAAGTAAAAAAAAAAAAAAATCCAGGAGAAATACCTGACAGCATCTAAAGCCATTGTCTGCAAGACTCCACATCACTAAAGAGTTACTCTCTTACTCTGATATACTGGTCTTTCTGAGATAATAGTTCCATATAAGCCATCAACTTATTTACAATCTAAGATTAATATTTGAAGAAAACAATCTGTGGGCTGCCGTTTTGTCTTGCTGACTGTGTCCTTTGCCTTACAGAATCTTCTCAGTTTCATGAGGTCCCATTTATCAATTGTTGCTCTCAGTGTCTGTGCTACTGGTGTAATGTTCAGGAAGTGGTCTCCTGTACCAATTAATTCAAGAGTATTTCTCACTTTATCTTCTAATAGGGTTAGTGTGGCTGGGATTATGTTAAGGTCATTTCCAAGGAATCCACTCTGTCTGGATTTAGTAATCATTCAAATGTCCTCTTCCATGATGACTCTGAGAATTGGAGTCTTTGTTTTATTTGGAGGGGCCGGCAGGGGGCAGTGGTGAGTGTTATACATTTGTCCTTGATAGCGCTGAGCACACCAAGTTTCTTAATCTTAACAGGTGGACAAGTTGTCAATCTTTGTATTAATTACCTTCTGTTGCAGAATAAAATATTTTTTGGATTAAGGTGAGATATTGACTAATATATAGATATAAAAATATACTGTTGGGTCTAATACTATGTTTATTTAGCAGAGTATTAGTTGTAGGTTAGTAGTTGTCTGTTGTCCTTAGGTCCTCTGATAACCCAACCACAGCTTCTTTGAACAGTAAATAGTATAGTCATAAGCTTCATCTTTCAGAATTAGCCTTCACTCATAAAAGGTTTGGTTACTCCTATAACATTTTTGCCACATTTGCACCAGTGCCAGTCGTTACTGTAGCACACAGCATTTTAATAGTAGATACCTTACTATTTATTTACATCTCATTGGGTGTGAATCTCCAGCTACACAGAATAAATGCAAGATATTCATAGATAAGTAGGAGATTGGATATTTTCTTGCAATTATTATTCATGTTTATACAGGGAATATCATTATCAGAAGATTAGACGTAAGAAGCCATCTTGATGGAGGATGTCCTTCTGTACATATGTTTCTCTTATTGGTTGTTGAATAAACACCAATTGTCCAGTAGCCAGGCAGGAAGTATAAGTGAAGCTAACAGATAAGGAGAATTCTGGGGAGAAGACACAGAGAGCCACCAGAGAGATGCCATGTAGCTACTGGGAGAATGGGACTCACTGGACATCTCTGGTAAATAAGACCAAGTAGAAATACATAGATTAATACCTATGGGTTAATAATTAAGAGGGAGCTGGCCAATAATTTAATATATGTCTGTATGTGTTTATTTGGGTCTAAATGGCTGTGGGACTAAATGGTACAGAAACTCCATCTACATCATCTGAATAAAATAGCTTATATCTTCTCCATTCAACGTGCAGTTAGTTGTCAGTTCACAACATATCAAATATAGGAGGTTGTTATAAAAGCAGAATTTCTTATGTATCAATTTATTAAACAGAATCTGTATTTCAAGATATTCCCAATATAATCCACGTCATATTTTATAGATGCACTAATAAACTAAGAAAGAACTATTAATTCTTCAATAAAAAGGATATTATCTAAACAATCTATATTCTCCTAACTCTCAAAAGTTACCACTCTGTTTTTGAAAATGTAAAATAAATTAAAATGAAACAAAATCATGAAAAAATGCATTGGAAGATTCTGAACTAGGTGTTTATATCAGACCTTGGTGGAAACAGAGTTAGTTATAGGAAGCTAGTTTTCAACACAAAGAAGAGGAAAGACTTCCATGTTGAAAATACACATTAAGTGACTTTTTAGGTCATAGCCTCACTTAAGAATGGGACAATCTCCTTCTAGGACCATGCAAGAATTACTTTCATTCCAGTGCTAAATAAAATGGTAGTGTTGTCTTCCTATGAATAGCAGTGTGATGATTAATATTGTTTGTCATCTTGGGTCCAAAAACTACAGGAATCCCTGTGAGGGATTATCTCAATTACCTTTGTCTCTAACAATGCTTGTGAGAGAATAATTGGTTAGGTTAATTGCATTGGGAAGCCTCACCCTAAAGGTGGGCTTCATCATATTCTGGGCATGGATCCCCGACAATATAAAGAGAAGCTGGGCATTTGTATCCATCAATTTGACTGAGTATAAACTTCACCACTTGTCTCAAGCTCCTGTCATCAGGACTGCCCACCAGTGATAGACTGTGCTCTCCCTCTCTGAACCAAACTAAAATCTTTGTCTTTGAGGGTTTTTTGTCAAGTTATTTTATCATAGCAACAGAGAAAATAATAAATGCACAGGAGCTCAATACATCTCCAATTTCCAGTAAGGTATAGTCTTCAAATCGAATTAGAAAAGGGCTTGTACAGTCTAACTCTCTTCACAGAGGAGTCAAAAGGATGGTTTACATATTTTTATACATACAATTGTGAAATTCAAAGTACATAAGTGTTTGAACAAAGTACATAAGTTCAGGAACAATGAATCTCTACATAGCAAGCAGTGCAATTATATACTTAGGCAATAGCTTTGTAAGTGCAAATACCATGGGACTATTTTGCTGCTGTTTCTATTCAGACTGGCAGTCTTGATTCATAAAGAAAAAATAAATGATAATACAAAAAAAGAACTTTGGTTTCTAGTCAGTGTTCTAAAGAAAACAGTTGAAACATATAGAGTGTTAATGTGTAAATCAGGCATTTCTAAGTTTTTAAATATTTATGGTATTACCTATAAACATATCACTGGGTTATTTACTTGATATAATTTAAGATAGAGTATCAGAATAGAAAATAAGGATGATGCATCTGTATTGTGGTATGACATGTTAATGAAGACTTGATAAATTCTTCTAGAACTTTTGTGGATGCCTGTTCTTCGAAATCTGTTTATTGCTGGCTAGACATGTTCACACTTGCAGGTAATCCCCACTTGGGAAGGTGAGAGAAGGTAATCATAAGCTTAACAACAGCATGGCTCTATAGAGAGACCTGTGTGAAAAAGAAAGGAAGTCTGTTCTCCTCTGCTTCCACACTTTTTACTCTTCAAAAAGTATATTCATTGTCCTTTAACAGACTATCAAGACTGTATGGAAACTCCTACTTCAGTAGTAGCTTCAGAAGTTCTTAACACTATACCACTGATCAGCCATTAGTGAATAAAATGGTAACTCTGGTATGAATACTTAGTACATGGCTTTATCAATAATGATTACCAGTGTTAACAATACAACACACACACACACACACACACACACACACACACACACACACACACACACAGGAATGCACAGGCACATGTCTGGAGACATATACACATTTCAGAAATAATAACTGTGGAGGAGAAATTATTCTATAAAGTGATCAGAAAATTACAAAACTATTTCATATAAAAAAACACTTAAAATCAACCAGTGACAATATATGAAAGAAAAGACAGCTTTCAATCTAACTCATTGATGGGTGACACACCAAAGATTTAGCCAAGATTCCAACTAAAACATTTATGATGGACTACCTGCATGAACTTGGGAGCTCACAATTCTGAACAAATAGAATTATGGTTTTGTTACTTCCTACGGATATATATATATATATATATATATATATATATATATTATGTATGATTCAAGGTATCCAAAGGATAGCTATCATTTCAAAATCTCCTAAGTATTGACCCTGTAAATTTTTTGGTGACAGAATTTTATATTTATATTAAAATTTATGGGGCACATGGCAAGCACACATATAACATAACACATGTCAAGTATATCATATACATATTCTTATGATGATGAAAACTCATTAAATGATACACATAATTTATTGAAATTTTCTCACTTTTGATTATTTGTGTGAAAAGAAAGATATCTGTAATTAGGTTCTCATTAAATAAAACAAAGTCTACATCACAATAGCTCATATAAAATATTAATGGAATAATTGTTAACATAATATAAATAAAAGGATTAATAATATTTTTAGTATAGAAAGTGAAGATTCTATTAATCATTATTGATGAGGAATATTTTCAAAATTTAACTCCACCTCTTCAAAACCACTTCAGACAGTAGTCTACACTTGAAATAACACTGAATCTACATGTTGCTCTATTTCTTTTAATACTGCTTTCAAAGACATATAAGACATTTAAAACTGAATTGAAGACTAAACTTTACTGTAAAACATTTGTATGTATGTGTAAGAACACATATTCAAATTGCTTCGAAAACATAACCACTGAAAAATTTTACAGATTTGTATGTAGAAAATATAAATTGAATGTAGTATTAAAATAAGTGTAATATATATTACATTGGCCGCTAAGGTTCTTTTTTCCCAATATAATATTTTTATTGATTGTTTGTGAATTTAACAGAATGCACCCCAATCACTTTCACTTCCCAGTCCTCCCAGGTCTAACTTCCACTCTTGTGACATTCCTCCAAATATAAGAGAAGAGGGAAAAAAGGTTCAATAAGTGTTGTCCATATGCTTACTGGAGGATGGTCAAACTACCAGTGTCCAGTCCCTTAAAGAAAACAGAGTCATTCCCCAATCCCAGCCCCAGCCCCAGCCCCAGGCCCAGCCCCAGGCCCAGGCCCAGCCCCAGCCCCAGCCCCATCAGAAGCCATCAGTTATGAAGAGCTACCCCTTATCATGCTTTTCACAAATTTTAAGAGTTCTCTTCAATAGCTTTCTGTCTAGGCTAAGGATCTTAAAAAATATAATACCCTTGAGAACAGCTAGAAGGTAAAATATCCAACCCAGGTTACTAGCGTTTAAATCATCATATAAAAATACCTGCAGTAGGAGCAGGAAGCCCCTTGGCCATAGGATCCAGATCCATGGAGAATAACTCCATTGGGAACTCCTGCTGACTGCCTAGCCTGTCTCAGTCTGTTCATGCTGGTTGATGTAATTAACTGATTTGATGATGTCACCTGTCTGCTGGTATTCATTTTCTTCTTATACGCTTCACCTACAGGCATTACTGTTTCATCTTGGACATTTTGGACTACAAAATCCAGTTGATGGCTTGAATGGTGTTTTTCTATTGTGATTCTCCTAGATATTCATATGCTCGGGACGTGACTATCCTACCTTTTGTTTTCTCTCTCAGTTGGCGTACACTGTTTGTCTGTGTTCAATGTTTTGAACCTCTGATTTGATAATATTTTGTTATCTGTTGGCTCTGTTTATCAGCTATTTGCTGTTTTACTCTTTTACTCCTGTTAGATGTATATTTAGTGAACCCAGTTATTTGAAAACCAAAAGTACAACTATTATGTATCATTATCTGTATAGAACAATAAGTATCATAGTATAATTGTAAAGAATGATGAATTTAAGGAAAGAATTCTGAAGTAGCTGACCTTGAATAGATATGTCTTATGACTAAATAGAAGTTTTAGGCCATTCACTCAAGAAATACTGACTAAATACCAATATTCTTAGAACCATGCTGGACTCCTGTGTATGGTACATAAACTCATAAACATTTTTATTTTTCAAGACACACACATGTGTAGAAGGCACAGGAACATAGGGAGAAAAGCAAGGGGGAATTATGAGAGAGGAAGAAAAGAAATACATGAGCTCTGATGGTATCATAGACCAAAACAGAAGGACTGGAACTGGTGTGATATGTTATCAGTATTAAATATCACATGTACTTTTGAGGCTAAATTGGTATGTTCTGCTGATGCAACATTATACAAGCGATATTCTTAAGACAGAGAAAAATCAATAATGACCCCAAACTTTATGAATCTGATGATGAAGAACTACCACTACTGAGTGTGAGGAGAAACTGTATGGAAAGTCTATGTAAAGATGGGAGATAATATGAGTTGAAGTGTGTACATAATTTATATAACAGTAAAATCTTAAATATGTGAGCATCTAGTTTATGCAGAGATCCTGATTAAATCTTTAAAGTTAAGGTAAAAGTCCAATGATATTTGAGAATACAAAGCTGGATGGGATGGGGGTTGGCATGGGGCATGGGAAGGAGAAGGAACTGGGAATGATATGTAAAATAAGATTGTTTTAATTTAAATAAAATGATTTTAAAAATCAGAAGGACATAGGCCAAAATGTGATCTGTGACCATTTCTGGCTCCTGAGGCCACCACTTGAGACTTGGACTAAGATCTAAAAAAACGAATACTGCATGATATCACCGATGAGTATGGTCAGAAAAGATTATAAACATGTATGGACTGACACCTGGAACACTGATGGTTCTAGAGGATGTGAAGAAACTCTGGAGCAGAAAGTGAGAAATAATGAAAAATAATAGAATACAAAAGGAATGTATACTCAATTAAGAAATATAGAGGGTATAACTAAATTAAAGAAAAAATGAGTGATCAGAGGTAAAAATGATTTTGTCAAAAGAAGTTTGGGTTAAACAATAACCATAAATATACTATTTTAATGTGCTTAAAAAGAAAAATGTGAGGTGGTAAGTATAGACAATTGTTTCATAGTAATTAGTTGTTAAGGAAGTCAAGAATAGGTTGATAACTGGTGGGGAAATTTAAATAATAGCAGAGATATTGTTTTCTCCTTAACAAATGGGGAAAACTAATAATGTAAGCAGAGTACAGACTGATGAAAGGACAACTTTGTGTAAGTGGGAGAGTCTGGTTCCAGTGATGCAAATAGGAGTTTGCTGCAGCGATAAACAATATGATTTCACCCACTGATAAAGCAGTCAATGGTGATTACATGAGAACAGCTGCTGGCAGTTGAAATGGGAGATATGTGTATATATATATATATATATATATATATATATATATATATATCTTTTAAATACCTTTTAAGCCATGATTTGAGAAAGTAAGTAGAATGAGAGAATGATGAAAACAGAAAATATTAATCTGAGAAAAATAAGTTAAAACTATTAACTTGACATTTAAACAAATAAATGTAAACTGGATATATTCAATTTAAACTGTTTTTCACATGTTCTTTTGGCCACATTCAGTTGTAAATATTACTGACCCAGGAAGGTTTGGGAGATAGCTTTCATCCTGGCTTGTTTATTTCCCAAACTGAAGCAAGCAACAGGCAAATGGGTTTGATTTCTAAGGAAATCCCACTATGGTCTTTCTTTTGGAGAAGGGAAGAATTATGGGCACAAAGCATGGGAGGTAAAATGAGTTTGACCAATGTTTGGGAGGTTAATCTGAGATTGGAAGAATGGTTAGATGATCTCCAGAACCTGGTTACTACAATATTGGTAGTGATAAAGCTAATGGTATGACTATGAGTATTCAATGGCAATATTACAAGCTGCAAAGTAATTAGTATAGATAAAGTGAAGAACCTGGGAACCTAGGTATAGCAGTCATTTAGGAAATCTTCATGAACCACAAGAGAAAGGGAATTAGAAAGCATGATTGGGAGAAAAGTGATGCCTACAAGGATAGGCAGGGCAGGTATAATCTAAGACATAAGCTTCAAGCTGTGTTTTTTGGGGGGAGTATAGATGAGCAACATTGATACAAAATAAAGAATGCCAGTATCTTATATAAAATCAGTGATATGAACGATAAGTTGTTGGACCCCTATTATGGAAGATGCAAGGGGTCCCTGTATTCAAAGGCAGTCATAAATAAAATAAAATAAAATAAGCACTATAAAAGAAATGTTTGGGAAGTGTAAGTAGGCCTACATTTGCTGGCTACTTAGTATGAAAAAATGATTTTTTTCTGACATGAGCAGAGGAAACAGAAACAGAAAAAGGGTTATGCTAGGCTGGCAAAGGATCAGAGAGCTAGAAAAAGCACAGACCCAGGCCAGATATCCCGTGTACTTTACAAAGACTTTCTTTCTGTTATTTGTGAAAGCAATCATGCAACCTACAAAGAGTAAATATGATACAAATGTAACACTTCACCAGTACTTAGAAGAGCTGGAGTTCACCATAAACATTAGCTATCTCCATTCTCTTCACCTTATCACTCAGTCTGACAAAGCTAATGAGTGCATTAGAAATAACACATATAATTTTCTATGAATCAAAAATATCCTCCTAGAAGCACATCTTTTAAATTATAATGTAAGCTGATGAGGAAATAAGAACCATTACAAAGGAAAAAATCATTTAGTAAACAACTTTTTTTTTTCAAAACAATGACAGTTATTTTCTCTCTTGTCTTAGAACTTAGGTTTCTTGACTATGTTTCAATGATTCTACAGCATTTGACATGTTGATGATTTTGATGAAAAGATGAGAAGAATCAAAATGACATTTTACATGTCAGCAGTAAGAAATAGAAAAGAGATTTAAGATTCATTGCATTTTTTTTCCTAAATCAACTTAGGTATTTACTTTTGTTTCATGGGAGGTAAGTCTTTCCATGCCACAGAAAATCAACTTGGTAGTATGCATTTCTGTTTTGATCCATCTTCTATGCTTCCATTTATATGGTTTCAAAAACCATATAAATGCTCCAATTGTATGCTATCACCCACCAGCAAATACAGTGTGTTGAAGCTTCAATTTATAATATCCTCCTAGAGTTTGATTTTCTAAGGGTCACATTTATTGTGTTTTACCCCTCCCATGACCTTCCCTCTGGATTCTGTCCTTTGCAAATAGTCTGCAGTCTATTACAACTCTGTTCTGTGCTAATTAAAATGATATTCAAATCATTTGAGGGGGGACTGGCTCCCATAGATGCATTGCTCCAAACTATTTGTAATTAATCCTCCACTCAACACTAGCAGTAGCCATATGATCAGCCATGAAGGTACTCAGAAGATTAATGAAACTGGATGAAATAAATGGAGCTGTAATTCCAGAGGACAAGCTAAACAGCCCCACTATGAAGACACTGCCAAAACTAGCAGACTGTAGCTCATCTCTTATTGAGCAGTGACAGTAAACATTCATCAAGCGAAGGAAAATAATGTGCCAGTCATAAAATGATATCTCACTCTATGCATAGAGACAAGAACACTCTGGCTTGTCTTTTCTAATTAACTGTAAATAACAACGAGACTATGTTACAATGCATACAGATATTTTCCAGACAGTTCAAGTGCAAGAAGTATGTCCTCAAACTGGTTGATTAGGGAGCAAGCCACACATAAAAGACAGATGGACAGCTAATAACCCAGACTTCAAGTCTGAGTAATATGGAATGATGGGATAGAGATGTTATGATTCCAGTGAACCCATCACCTGAAAGATGCAGCAAATCGAAACCCTAATTACAGAGTCCCAGCCCATTTCCTAATAAGATTGTCCCATAAAAAGCATCTCATAATTTGAAGGGAGAAGTTCAAATCTTTGGTTCCTCTGTGGTAATCACAGTTCTTACCCATGGTGAAGCTTAGAGGGCAAAACTTCTTAGGATTTGGAGGAAAGGATGAGCTGATATTATTCAGGTGGTATTTGTCTCCAAAAATTAGTTGAAAGCATCAGGTGAGTGTATATTGTCCAGGAACTTAAGAAATGGAACATTAAAAGGCACTTTCAGCCGAGGCATGTCATGACTCTAATTAGTAAAACTTCTTTTCATGGCTACTCTGATTTTAGAGATTCTGGTTCCTACTTGTTTCTGTCACATGATGTGATCTGACTTAAGAATGCAAAAATACAGTCTCCAAATGAAGGATTGTGGATAAATGCAAATGTGATTCATTATCTGCTCATTGCCATCACTTCAGAGTCACTGTCACTGTGTGTTCTCACTTGTCTATACACTGATGTGATGATGGCCCTCACAAATAACCCTCAGATACTTAAATTATTACTTCACTACTGTATACTTTTCCAAGCAGAAGCTATGCTTATGATGTTCCCCAATCATTTGCTCAACTCATCAGTTAAATAAAGTATATTAGACATTGAAAGAGAGGAGTATATAAGAATCAACAAAACCAGGTCCCAGAAATTAGGAAACTAGAAACCTTGTAGAAGAGCCATGTACATGCTAGAATATGCAATAACATTTTATACACATATACATATAACACTAATATTAGAGTAAAATAAAATGTATCCACAGTAAGAATTCTAAAAAGTTAACCAAGATATTTAATAAAAATTATTTGCATTTTCATAATTTTAACACAGAAATTGTCAAAAATTTTGTATATTTTATTTTTGTAAACATTCATAAATATGTACACTTAAACAAGCATAATGATGAATACTGAATTTGTATTTTTAATATTCAGTAATAAGTCAGTCCATGATTTGTCTGATTTTACTTCTAACATATAGATAAATATTGTATATGTTTCCCCCGGTGTATTTAGTACAAGACCTAGGGTATTATGTATTACAGGTATTTAATTAGATCAAAATAACATATTATGTTTATTCAGGTGATAAACAGAATTCCTTGGGTCAGAGAGATGGCTCGGTGGCTAAGAGCATTGGCTGCTCTTTGAAAGGATCAGGGCTCCATTTGCATTACCCAAATAGCAAATTTTAACTGTCTATAAATCAAGTTCTGGTATATCAAACACCCTCTTCTGGCCTCCATGGTTACCAGACATGCACATGGTACTCAGACATACTTGTAGTAAAACAAAACAAAACAACAGAAAACCCAAACAAAGACATACATATAAATTGTGTGTGTGTGTGTGTGTGTATCTGTCACTATGTGTTCATGTGTGCCTGTGTGAGTGTCTCTCTGTGTGTTTTCATGTGTACGTGCTTATGTATGTGTTGTGCATGTCATTGTGTGTCTGTGTGCATGTGTATGTGTGTCTCTCTCTGTGTGTGCATGTCTGTGTTGTGATTCCAATCTTTTGACAAGTTAAGGTATGGTCTTATGATAAAGGCCAGGAATAAATTTCTGGCATCCTACATGGTTAAAAGGAGAGTTTGGAATCTATTATATGGGAGGTTACCTAATTTTACTTAATAGAGAGAAAAGCTACACTTTATATTGCTGCTACTAAAAGCATCCTAACAGCTTTAAATTTTTCATTTCTAACTTACCCATGCAAATAATAGTATAAAGAATATTTTTGCCATTATGATGATGAGATGTACTCTATTTATCATCTATCTATCTATCTATCTATCTATCTATCTATCTATCTATCTATCTATCATTTTATATTGGGGAGCATGACATGCTGTCCACCAGACAACCAAAATAGCAATTAAAAATTAAAATTAGACAAAATACTAAAGCCTTGCTTGTACCATTCCCACTGTATTGTATATCTGAGATATAAAGAGAAGACCATAACTTCTCTACTGCTTGTGCTGAAACAGCAAGAGGAAAACCTAGTTTAACACTGAAGTTGTTTCTGGTGATAAGCACAACCTGTACATTTTAGAGCTCTAATCCATGTTCACTAAATATTATAGATTCTGATGTAGTAACCAAAAGTTCAGGCTGGTTTTACACAAAGAATCTCTATTCTAATTGTTTCCCCCAAAGAATTCTAGGAGGTGAGTTACTGCCTTTTTTTATTCCACTATACATGGCAAGTTATCCATCTCTGAAATTAGAGAAATGACTCACCCAAGACTATAGCTATAGTTCAAGCAACAGTGTCTCTTTTGTTAATATCTCATTCTTTCTTCTTAATTTATTTTATATTCCTGCTTCCTTGGTTCCCTAGCCTTTGCAAATTATTATCATAAAACTTAAAATTTGGATATTTGAGGAGTTAAGAGGGGAGTACGCACAACTGCAGCTATTTTAAAGTTTTATGTATATAATTATCTGGCTTTCTCCTTTTCTCTCTCCGGGTTCTAATTCCCTGCCCATGTGAGTGGCCATCTACAAGGGCAAAGGGACTGTAGGAAGAAATGTAATAGCAATGTTCACACAGTAGTGTCAAGATGGTATTAGATACTTTTAAAGATTAGTTAAAGATGTGATCATTAGCTTGTAGAAGATGGTCAGATACTCACTGAGTGTTGTAATGATTCAATAAAAAAAGCCACATTTACCAAATTTCTAGAGCAGAAGGGATGGCTCAGTAATGAAGAGCAATTGCTACTTTTTCACAAGATGTAGGTTCCATTCACAGTAACCATATATTGCTTCAAAACCTTCTATCATCCTGTTGAAGGGCATTTGAGGCTCTCTTTTTTTGGCCTCCATGGCCTTCAGGCAAACATGTGGTATGCAAACTTCCATTCAGGAAACCTACTTCTACAATACAATAAAAATAAAAACTTGAAATTCTGAAATTTGAATGTAATGTAGTTTTTGTTGAGTTCAGAAAAAAAGGGCCAAGACAAGAAAATGAGTTCTTTATGTGATTGCAATTTAAATTCCAATTAATTGCAAAGTATATGTAAGAGTTGTCTGAGTTAAGAAGGAACTTGAAGAAAGTAATAAAGAATAAAATTTAATACACCTCTTAATCAGAAAGAATTGTAGTTATGCATCTTACTCTAAAATAGTGTCTGTAATTTAATGTAAAATTCAGTTCCCAAACTGCAAATATTTTTCAAGATAAGCAAGCTTAAAAGTATATCATAAATGAAAGCAGCATCTGAGTCACTAAATTACAGCAGAGCTAGATGGAATCTTCTGGAAAAAGAGGCCAAATTTAAAGTTTCTTTTGTAGAAATTGTAATATCATTATCCCTTCTTCTTCCTTTGAAACATAAGATGTATTTAATATTCCTGTCAGCTCTCATGCTAGAGTGCTTTCAATTTTTAAAATGATGACAACAGAATGTATGAAAGTATCTCAGGAAAGGACTAAGATTCCATGGTGATTATTTCAAAGACTGAGGTTCTATACAGTGCATGTCAAAACATGCAGGACTTTTAGTCCTATAAATCCTGTTCTGTCATCACTTGTCCCTAAAATAAATGGTGCTACTAATTAATACAGTCCTTTGGGACTTGCTTGTATGTTGAAATGTGATATTTGAGTCTTTCTTGGAATTACAATAGAGAAATCCTCCATTGTCTTAGTTTCTCTGGTATAAAACACACACATATTGCAAACTGTTAATTTAGCACAGTTTGTAGCTTAGTGGGTAATAGCTACCTGAGTAGTAGGACTTTCTTTGTCATTAAGTGGTATTATGAACAGAAAAGTGCTACTATATTCTGGTATTCTGTTTACTAATCTCTGTGAATTTAATGAATTGACAAAAATATTATAACTGTGAAGTTCTTCTCTGTTTCAATCCAATGTAACCAATAAAGTAAAGACTCTAAGGTTTAGGTGAGAAAAAAAGGGACACTATAGTACATACACTTTGTTCACATTGTAAATCCCATCTCACTTGAATTTCCATCTGTTTTGTCCATTGTCCTCTATAAGGGTGTCATGGTAAAAATACTGACTCAGATAGCAAATCTTCTAACAAGACAGAGTTAAGGTATAAGAATGACTCTGAAGTTTATTGAGATCTACATGTCTCTGTGTTGGCTCCTGAAATCAAGGAATTATGACCACTAAGTATTTCTTGGTACAGTATTTCTCAGGGAAACTATCTCCTATAAGAAACCACTGGGTACTTCAGAGACAGTGCCATTAGGATGAAGAACAGTAGAAATAAGTTTTGAAAAATACAAGCAAAGGTTTAAAACAAACAAACAAACTATAAAACACTGACAATTTTCTAGTTCAGAACAGCATAAAACTAATTCATATATAAATTTTGTAAATTATACTGATTTAAGTAGATATAAGTGAAAATATAAGCCAGTATGATGCCTTTATAATTACCCCTTTTCCTACAATGACACTTAACAGAATTATATAAACATCTACCTTCCTCAAGTTCCATCAGAACTATGGGATTTTTGGTGTTATCATGTAGTCAAACTTCCATTTGATTGACTGAAATGTAATAATTCACCTGTAAGGAGGTAGTTATCCTATAGTATTCTGTTAAGGAGTAATAGTTCTACCAAACATATATTTGTAATTGATCAAACAAACTTTTTCTAAAAATTTCATGCTTGATGATTATCAAACTGACTTGGCAGCATTTAAATAAGGCAAACTGGGAAAGGTATTCACAGATATTAGAATGTGACTGCCTGCCTCTACAATGCCTTATAATTTTAAGTTCATTTAATGTTTAGATTCATGATATGATACCCTGGATGTTAATAACCACGTTGCTAGGACCCATAAAATAGCTTCCCTTCATTCTGGCTTATGGTCAGATGGTTCAAAACTACCCTTATTCTACCAAGTTTAAAGTCATAAGATCTAAGGGTAAAGTCATAAATGACTAACGTGTGGCAACTGTATGATGTTTGGTCTTGGTCAAACACATCTTACCTAAATAACAAGAGATTTGGTCTAAGGTATGGCTAGTCTTAACTCTCAAGGCCAGATAACAAGGGATTTAGTCTAAAGTGTGATTACCAAATGTTTGCAGAATTAAGGCAGAAAGTATGTTTCTTCCTTGTATCATGATAAAGGAGCCTTTTGCTATTTTTTCCTTTTAGGTTAGGGTATATAAAAAATGTTGAAGAATAAACTTGGGGTATTCAGCATTCTGAATTCTTACTCTCCTGATTCTATCTAGTGTCTCTGTCTTTTTCTTAGCATCTTTACCTGCCATTTCTCAATCCATATTCCCACTCTCAGGTACAAACTGGGCAAGTTGGTGGGATCGGACTGAAGCCCCACAAAGATGGGTTACTATACCATGCCATTCTTGGGAGGTGAAAAGATGAGTTGTAATATCAACCATTTGGTAATCACTTCACAATTTGCTTAGGCTCAGTTCCTGTTATAAAATGAGTGTATTTCCATATTGTTGAAAAAAAATGTTTCTTCAAACAATGAAGGTATACACACAGCAAATGTATCTGCTCTTCCCTTGAGTTGGAGAACTAGGCTGCCAGGTATATTATTATGAAATATAACCATGGTCACTTTATCAAAAAGCCTCTTAAGAAATCAGGAAACAGAGTAGTCTAAAATAAGTTAAAATAAAAGTTATTTACTTTTTGAATTATTCAAGTAAATTAGCTCTTTAGACATGCTCATCAGTAAATGCAGATATTATTTTCTGTCTCCTTTTCAAATGAATTTACAGTTTAGACATTTCACTGAATCATCATGAGTTGGTTATTTCTTAACAGTTTGTCCAGCCCTTTGTAGAATCATGTCCCCAGTTGCTTAAGGACAATCAATACACTATAATGCTTTAGTCAGAGCCATCCTAAGAAATAACCATAATGAGATTTCTTCTGCGTGTAAGTGTAAAAACATAACATGAGTCTCCTTTTTGTGAGTTTGGTCTCATGAGAAAACCTGCATTTAAAGTGGAGAGTAAGAAAAATTTTGTCTCACTTAAAGAGCTAATAGGCTTCCTTTCTGATAAAACTTTAATGTAAATCGTGTTCTCTCATTTTTTCTTTACTGTCAGATTTCTGAGCTCAAAGCATTTGAATCAATTAAATCTCATGGATATCATCTGTATTGTTTTGCTAAACAAATTTCTAGCCTTGGAATAGGCAGCCTAGCTCTACTGAATGAACAATTGAGCTGAAATTAAATATCAAACATTTTAAATGGTAGAAATCAATAATTGAGAGTAACATTTACTCCACAGCAAAATAATTGGACCAATATATGGAATTCCAGAAAATAATAACATAAGCTGTCTTGTTACTATGTTTTATTATGTGACATTCTATACAAATTTCATAATTTCATATTTCATAATTATTCATTTATTTTGTGTGAGTACTTATAAGCTCTGTGAAGATAGAAATAGTGTTAGTGTTATGCTTGACACCTCCAAGGGTTGTGTAGCAACTAACAAAATCATAAAATCTAAGTGAACAAAATTATAAGATCAAAACAAATGCAGAAATATAGCATTCCCTATTATTTATGTTTATCTTTTTTGAGTATGTCACTGCCATGCTTTAGTGTACTGCCAATGATCATAGTTATGATGATAACCAATAAAAACAAAACCAAGCAAAAAAATGGTGGTGGTAAAAAATACCTCAGTTCTCAACATAGTGCAAATTTGAATCATTCTAGTTCTTTGACTCAATGCATTTTCAGCAACACTTTACACTTCTGCAGAACCAAAAGCTTTTAGAGGTAAATGCATCAATTACACGTAATCTTGTGATACATTCCTGCCGTGAATCCTTAGTCATTCATCTCCAGCCCACAGAATGCCATCTGCTTATTTTGGATGTACCTTGTTACAAAGAGAAGTAGTGGAAATGAGTATCACACTGATTTCACCCTTTTGAACATGTTACTTTAAAGCATATTTTTGTTTTCAATGATACTATTGTTCTTATATTTTCTATGGCATTATTGACTATAAATGTTCAAGTCTGGGCAAAGATACAAACATCCTGACTGTTTGGGTGAGTTACCTTATATGCATAATCTCTGTTGCCTCAAAAAATGAAGCAAATTATGTCAGGAAAGCTCTAACTTTTCCACTGACCACAGTCTTGTTTTGATTTTTCTCCTGAGGTTACTCTTGTGTAAAATGGTAGCATTGTAAGGGTGGTATTTGAACAACTCATTTCATGGAAAATCTTTCTAAGATAAGATGAAATCTGGGTAATTTAACATTGACTAGGTAGCCAAATGCATTGCATCTTTTCATAGTGAACACTCAAAGGAGAGACAGATAATCTTATTTTTGTTTGTCTATACTGAAATACTGTGAATCAAATAATTTATGATACATATTTAACAAGGTTTAACAGTCTCTAAATATCTCTGCCATTATTTCTTCCTTTAACTCCTGTGTGAAGACAATAAATAGATCTAGAACATGAGTTTTCTTTTGTATATAATGTGGAAGAGTAAAATAAAAGTTGAGGCTATAACTGCTGTCAAATTGTTCAGAATGAAGGTGGCTCAATCCACATCTGAATTGTATGTACTTATATTGGATTTCTTCCATTTTTAGACACAGATATCATTAAACTTACAATTTTGCATAACATAAGGCAACATACTGGTTCCTGGTACCATATGCTAAATTTATTTGGAAAATGGTAGTCACCAAAACATAATAATGTTTCATTTGTAAGTATTTTGTCTGCCAAGGCTATATGTACTGGCAGTGTGGCCCATAGTTTGACAGAGCCCAGAATCAGAAAATTGTATCTCTGACAGCTTTGCTCTCAGAGGGACTGAGACTTAGTGGTTCTCCAAGAACTAATTGTAATAAAAACAACAAATCTGAGTGCCTGTTTTCTCTCCAGCTTTCTGCCACCACATAGTATCCCTCTCTCTTAAGGATTATCCTTTCTTTGTAATTCCACATTGGGTTGTAGCCAAAGGGAATCTCTGCAGAGGGGAGAAGATGCAAGTATCATCCTCTTGAACCTTCAGAACCTCAAGAATCAAGAAGCAAAAGTAATATATAATCTTTACAAAAATTCTGGTATAATTGTATCAATAGAAAACAGAGTGGTGTATTATGTCTTTGGTAGAGAAACAAATGGTATTCCACAGAGGTTGAAAAATGGTTTGAATATACCCAACTCTCATATCTCTCTTTTACTGCTCTTACCAAAACATCACTACATTTTTCCAAACCATGGTAATAGCTCTTGGAAATGTTTATATGTCCATTTTTCCTTACAAACTATTGTCTGTTCACTGCCATAATGCTTTTTAAAAATGACACCTTGACTCACTCCTCATATTCATGGCTTCTGTTGGAGTCACTGTTTACACTTCACTGTGGTTTTCTATGCTCCATGTATTTCATTATCTCTTCAGTTCTTAAGATTCTAAGCTCTTGTTCATCTCATGATTTTCACATTGTTTTCTTCAGAATGTACTCCCTCTAGTCCTCACCTGACCCATGCATCATCTCAGTATATCTCTACTCATCTTCAGCCTAGAATCTTTGCTCTGCTCCAAACCTCAACAATGTAATCAGATCCCCTGCTTTTCAGATAGTTGTTTCTTTTACCTGTCAAAATTATATTCATATGTAAATTTTCATATAAATATTTAATCCCCATGTATAATAATTATATATTCAGCATATCTATATGTTGAAATATATATACATTTGTATGTATATAAATATATAATTACACACATGCACTCCTCAATGTAAACAAGCATAAAAGGTGGAATAGCCCTATTTAGGTTCTTTGATATGAGATGAACTGATTGATGTTATATTTACATAGTGAATTCACAGTTTCTAAGACACTTAAGCATTGATTGAAGCCAAGTCTGGTGGTATATTCCCAGCACTTGGGAATCTGAGGCTGAACGATCATGAATTTGAAAAATCAGCCCATGCTACAAAGTGAAACCCAGTCTCTCCAAAATGTGAATTCAGCCCAAGATATGAAGTGATACCTAGTCCCCCAAACAGTGAAACAGCAGTGTATGTATGGGTGTATGTGTGCATAAATGTGTGTACATGTCTGCAAGAGAGAGAGTGAAAATGAAGAGAGTGGGAAGAAGAACTCCAAAGATCATACTACAAAGGACAGAAACTAAAACTAGACAGGACTGATTTTATCTGAGACAACATATCATTTTGATTCACTAACTGAGTATAATTAGGTTTTAAAATAATTAAAAGAACACTTACAGTATGGATTTTAGGCAATACTATTTCAAATGCTAACAGATTGCTTACAATGGTAATGATAATTATGTTAAAGCAAAGTATGAGGGGCAGATTCATGTAGGGTTCTATGATTTAATGGTATCCTTTGTTTTGTTGTTGTTGTTTGCTTTTCCTGAGCCAAAAAAGAAACTGTGGCTTCCACTGTGTTTGAAGGGGAAAAGGGAAAACATGTTAAACAGCTTTAGCATAAATGTGAAAGAACAAATCCCACAACTCAGGACAAGAGCAACATTCTACATGAGCATCTGCTGTGTGAGAATATTAACTGATCACTTGGAAGTATGCAGAATAGTTGAAACATGTTTCCTCCTGGCTCTCAAGGTATCCTATTTTCCAGAATTCTACATTGTTGGTCATGTTTAAGTTTCCTTTTCGGTATGTCAAATCCTTTGCTTCATCTCTAATGTTAGGGTTGTATATTTTCTCCTTTTCACATTCTTTGTTGGCTACATAGGCTGAAATATTTCCATCGTATGAATACAGGTAACTGAATTCAAGCTATCAGGTTTGGTGTCAAACAACTTTACCTGCTAAGCCATTTCACTGGCTCACAAGTGGGGAATCTTTATAATGCTTTTAACCTTGTATCATTGCCTTTCCGACATATGAATTATTTTATCCTCAACCATGGTATATACATTTCTATCTTTATGTCTTGGTATAATTTGGATGACATTTCTCCATGACTGTATTGTTCCTTTCATTCTAATTTAGCATAAGGTCAAATTATCTAATAATCAGAACATATAAATTTCCATATACTTATTCTTTGTCTTATATTATCCTTTTAAATTTCCACAGCAGCACTTATCATTTCCTTATCAATGCTTTGTTTGTTTACTAATTTGTCATTCATTCACTAATTTGTTCTTTAACTTGAAAATGAAATCCATGAGAACAAGGAACTTTCTATGTTATTTAACTCTATCATGCAAGGGATGCTGAGTGGGCATCATTCATGCATTCTCTAAGTAAGCTATAGTTTCTGTATGCTTTTAATCTCTTAACATAAAATCATTCTCTTTTCAATTCAGTACAGCCTATTTTAAACCTTTAGTTTACTCTTCTGATAATTTAAGTGGGGCATACCAGTCTTTCTACTACAAATTTGCCTATAATTAGAGTGCAATTCATTACGTAAATATATATTTGTTAACAAAAGACAACTGAGGTAAGAACTAAAGAGAGGCATGGGGTACATACCAAACTAAAATATACACTTTACCTTCACTATGTTATTATCTGATAGTACTTCCAAATGACTTTCAGTAAATAAATATTTTCATTGGAAATGACATAGATGATACTTTTTTCCATTAATGAATACATTCGAATGAGGGAAAAAAACGTTAAATGTAAATGTGCTTCTTTTCAAACCCTCCTTTGGTGATGTGCAATCATTTCCTATTGCACTGGGTACACCATACTTAAACTCTGCCCTATTCACCTGACAGAAATCAGGTTTCTTACAGCATGATGGCTGTCTGTATTAATCTCTATGCTTATGGGCTCATTTAAATACTCAGTGGCAAGCCTATCACTACAAAATTTCATAATCACACACACACCAGCATGAAGTTAGTATGTGTATCTGTCACTTACCAAATCTGAAGAGAGTCTAACACACTCTTTGAAAGACTGAACTTTATAATAGGGAGCTAATTTCCCTGGAATAGCTCCTTTTCATGGTTTTCAGCATTCAGACTTTAAAACCAAAGTTGTTCATGCTATGGCAATAAAGGGAAAAGAGAGACATGTCTCCCATGTAAACTAGGATTCCAACTATGTCAAGATTGGGAGAAGGGTTCCTAAGTGACATGGAAAAGGAAGAACCTAACGCTTTGTATCAAATGTATGTCATGGACAATGTTGGCTACTGTGTTTGACTGAGATTTCTACCAATTCTAAGGACTAGACAACAAAGAAAGGACTGTGGGTAATTATGCTGAGGTCCTGTACCAGACTATGTTACAACAGAGTTGATTTCATCACTTACTTTGGATATTGAAGTGTTTCTACCCTTGTAATAAAGAGCATTGCCACATGAATGGAAAATGACTTAATTCTATTGATTCTTTACTCTTTTTCCTGACGTCTTTACCTCCTTTTTCCTTCCCTGTTGTCTTCATTTGATAAATATTTAGTGAATATGAACACTCTATGTTGTCAGATATGGGAAACAAAGCAGAACAGGTTCAGTCAGTGACTCTATAAACAGAAAATAAATGAATAAATTAATGAGTAACTATGTTTTGTAGTAAATGGTGTAAACCAAAGGATCTGGGTAAGAGCAAATGGTCTAACAATTGGATGGATCAGTCTATGTTCTACATCACATAGGGTAGCTTCCAAACTGAAACATTAAAAGTAAGAAGAATGTAGACATACACAACTCAATAAAAAAATATTAATCTGAAGCAAAAACAAAGACCTAGAAGTAAAAGGCTACATTGTGTATGAGAACTGGACGGCCATCATAATTATGGAAAATTTATCATAGGGAGCCTGATATTACATGAGCGTGTAAAGAGATGTGGTGGATAATATAATGATCAGATGATACATGAGCAGTATATACAGATAACAAGAAAAGCATTATGATAAATAGTATTTCTTCCCTTGTGTTTATGTGGAACACTTACAGGGTTCCTAGGAATTGAGATCCTTATAGGAAACACCACAATGCCATTTTCTGTTAACAAGAGTGAAACTAGAACTCAGTGCCAGGTTCTAATAACCACATCAGCCAATACATAACCAGAGCAAATCACATTCATAGTGAACTTTAAGAGTTAACCCAAATTCTAAGTAATCCTGGGTTATATCCCAGGTCCATTATGCATGGCCACAATTGCTAGAGTCTGTATCACAAAAGCATGAAAAGGGAATATGAATATGGAGGTAGACACAGTTAGGGTTGATGTTTACAGTTAAAGACAATTTTGGAAAGGAAAAAACCTTTAAGGTATGAAATTTGACATTTATAAAGCTGCATACAATGTTAGGAAAGTTTAAATAATCCAAGCAAAAGTTCTATCCTCTATAAAATACAAGAATATACTTAACTAGTCTTCAAATTTTCGTTTGTTTTCACAAAGTAGCAAAGTACACAGTGTTTGTTTTAATTGAATTAGGAGTTGGATGAGAAACAAAACAAAGAGAAATGTTACCTTTGGGCTACTTAAAACCAGAAATAGTTAAATTCAAAGAGTCCCCACCAAGCCCTAATGCAAGCAAATCTTCACACACTATCAGTAATCTTCATACATTTATGATGGAAGTCTATGATGAAAGTTTACAATGTCTACATATAGTTAAATGAATAAACTTTGATCATATGACTCATGATAGTGATTCCATCTACAAAAATATATACTTAATTTTGTTTTTCTTATAAACAAGATACATATATCAAGAGGAAAATTAAAGCATATTTTAAAAATAATTTTATTATCTGGGATAGGGGTCTAGGAAGTCATTATAAGAGCAAGGACGAAGTTTGCTGATGCAATTATTATTTCTTTGTATGCTAATTGGGCTGCATCATAATTTAGAAATGACCAACATGAGTAAAACTGAGGAACTAGAATGAAATGCTAGGTACATTCTAAAACCAAAATTGGAGCTTTATTTTCATTTGAGTTACAACGAGATGGGAGAAGTGCCAAATGATGATAATATTTGTTAGATCAGGTAACAACTTTAATTACCACAACATTAGAATTGGACTCCATCAATGAAACTAATGCTATCTAATGAACAAGATGACCTCAAACCACAGGAAACTATCACAATAATTATTACAACCTGTAGGAAATTAATGTAGCAACCAGGTTAATTTCACTTGTCAAGGATCATTCCTGTCAAATACCTTTCTTTTACTTGTAACAGTGTACCTTGTAGATCATTTAACAAGTATCATCCCTTTTTTTGTCACTGACTTCCTTGGAAATCCACATGCAAGCTTTTGAATAGCAGAATAACCACAGAAAACAATAGTGTGTTATAATGTTCAAAATGCTAGAAGAAATGATATTGATTTTTTAACTAACAGAATGTTTGATGAAACAATTGTGCTTCAACTTACTTAAACAATACACAATATGCATGTATTGAGGTGTTAAGTTATTTTATTAATGTGTACAGCTTTTTTATTTTTAAATGATAATTAAAAGATCAGATGGGGTGGTATGTTCATGCTTGTAATCCTAACACTCAGATGTGAGAAGGATAACCACAGTTTTCAAGACCAGCTTGAGTCATACAGTGGGATAAAGATCAGCCTAAGCTACAGAGTGAAAACCTGTAGCAGAAAATTAAACAATAACAACTAAAGTTAAAATAAAACACTAACAATGTTATTATATATATATATATATATATATATAAAATGATACATAATATGAGAAATCTTCAGAAAATCTTAGTCTTCCTGACTTGGAGGTTTTCCAGATTATTTCAATGAAGATGATTTGCAGTGACAGAGTCATCAAGGTGGACTTCACATCATCCTTTCTCTTTTGTGTTTTCCCCTTCCTCCCACTTAAGTTGTACACATACCAGGGACCTAAGACACTCATATATATATATATATATATATATATATATTATATATATATATATACTCATATAACATATATTGTATTATATATGTGATTACACACACACACACACACATATATATATATATATAATATATATATATATATATATATATGTTATTGTATATAATATATGGAATAGATATGGGCATGAATGGAAGGATCATCTAGAACATGCTTAGAGCATCAAGATATACCTACCTTCTCAAGATGCTTTTGGATACCTCACAATTCCCATTTGGAAAACATCAGAAACGAGACTCACAATACTATTCAGGATCTTGCAGGGGTCCTCCAGCAAGGAACTTCTTGCTGTGGAAGTATTGGGATACACAGAAAAATCCAAATAATGTTTTCTCAGAGGGATCATTAAGGAAAATGGAGGAACAGACACATACAAAGTAGGTCTTTTAACAACCAAGTTTATTCATTACCCTTTCTTCAGAAGGCATTGATCCTGTTTCCCCTGAGCTACTTTCTAATTTCTCCCCATTTATAAAGTGCCAACTTAAAATAGTCTGCTAACCAACTACCTTTGAATTCATTATATTTCTAGTATTCAGAAGTTTTTTTAAATGTCTCCATATAGTTAAATGCATACACTTTGATGTCTTTTTCCTTTTAGCTCTTTTCATCGTCTTCCTTCTTTCAATACATCAGATGGAACATAATGTGTTCAATTATCTCTGCTGTACGAACTTCATCTTTATGTTATTTGCTTGTTTAGTTTGATATCTGCTTGCCCTTTTAAAAATTCAATATATCATGATAGTAATAACGTTTACATAATACAAGCTGCTAAAGCAAAAATCTTTGAGACCATGATTAATCAATCAGGTAAAATTTCTGGATGAAATGAGTTTTACAAATCAATAGAATACTGCACCTAGAATATTTTGAATTAACTAGGAACCTTTGAGAAATTTCACATTACAGGGACATGTGACATCCAAAAGTTCCCCACATCAGGGAGAAAGTGAGGTTGATCAGTGAAGATTTTTCTCCAGAGGCCAGGCACTGAATTGTTCAGCATCATTCAAAATTGATTCTGGCAGGAGAAAAACACAGCTAACCATTCAAGATGGCAACAGATGGATGCTTGTTTCATGTCTGTAAAGCAACATAGTGAGACTACTGCATTTAAAAACCAAGCATTGTTTCAGGAGAATTTTCTAAACTCTTTGGATTTGGTGGAGACATGAACCATGACTAAGTACAGAAGATACAGATGGATAGAAAAATACTCCCTCATTCCATGCCAAAGAAAAGGAATGCTTCCTATTCAAATATATTGACTTTGTAATGTTTCACTCAGAGACTCACATCCAGTCCCAAACTCTTAAATATGTTTGTTTCAAACAAATTTACTTGGATATAATTTCCTAAATATTCACATAATTATAAAATGTAAAATGGACAATCTTTCTTAATAGTATTGTATTTATTTAAACAAATATAAGGAGAAATCATCTTGATGGCATAAAGTTTGTAATTAAAGATACACTGTGAAGCTATCAGCAAAGGGATAGAAATGGCATCAGAACCAGAAATGAGGAAGTGATGAAGGAGTGTCACTACTTTAAGGGAAAAAATAACTCCAGAATTTCAGCAAGTAAAATATCATGAAAACCACAGTATCCACACAATATAGATTAATTTCATTTGGAAAATGCTAATAATTTTAAATTTTAGATGTTTTCAGGCGAAGTAGCTGTTGAGCTAGGGAGAGAGATGATTGTTAACCACTTTAAAATTCTGCCATGGGGAGGTCTAACCCACTGAGCTACAAACTTTAGTATCTAGCAGAAGTTCTCTCAGTGAGGAAGAGACAAAAATGACAGCAAGCTGAGGCCTAAGTGGAGCACACTATACACAGTGACAGAAACCAGCAGTAAAAGGAACTTAAGTCATGAGACATCCAAGACAGGAGACAAACAACGAAAAAACATTTGCTAATGACAAACTGCTTGTTTTAAAGGTGGAAGATATTTGAAGGGTTTATATACTCAAGAAATTCTTATTGAGAGAGAGTGGAATTTAATCCACAGAAAACAAACGATAGATTGAGCTTGGTAGCAAGAAAGTGACACACAACAAAAATGAATGGCTGAGCGCTCTCTCTCTCTCTCTCTCTCTCTCTCTCTCTCTCTCTCTCTCTCTCTCTCTCTCTCTGTGTGTGTGTGTGTGTGTGTGTGTGCATGTGTAGATGTGCAACCATGTGTATGCAAGTGCAACAAAGTGTGTTTGCCTGTGGAGTCCAGAGATTGGTATTTGGTATGTTCCTTGTCAATCATTCTCTACCTTAATTAATTAATTAATTAATTACTTTTGATATGAGGTCTCTTGTATCCTGAATTCATCAGTTAAGATAGACTGAGATTCTTCTGTATCTGCCTACCTAATGCTTGGTTTACAGGTGCAGGCTGCCATGCATGAATTTTACACAGTTGTTCATTATGTGGACTCAAGTTTGGCTGTTGGCATTGTACTAAATGGGCCATCTCCCCAGCCCCAATATTACTATTAATAGAAGAACATTATTTTCCTAAACCTACCTGACTTTTAACTGGAGCTCTCCATAAATTTGAGATTTTATTTGTCTTTCGTAATCTATATAAATTTATGATATCATAAAACAACAACTGGCATCAGGATAACAGAAGAAAACTACCTTGTGATAGATTTCTCTTTAGCTTATAGTAATAACTTCTACCACTAACAAAATTTATAAAACCAAATTTGGAAATCTCTAAATTTGATCCATCAAAGGCCATTAACAAGGCTTACTTGATTAGGACTTTTCTTATTATTCCCAGAATTCTCCTATAAGACTTCAAATTTGATAGCACATTGGATAGTGTTACAATGCAGTATCACATATATGGTCATATCTAGTAGAAACTTGAGTGACTGAATTCCCATCTTGGCGCTGATGATGGTAAAATGGGAAACCTCAAATGGGATGACTGTGGTTCCATTACTATCCATGACACAGAGGCATCCTGAATGCCTTACATAAAGGCTTGTGCTGACTCATCTATCATCACTCATCTTTAAAATTTCAATGTAAGATTCATTGTTACTTTTTTTCAACCTCATTTTCTTTTGAAATTGAGAATTAAGATATTCTTTGCAATTTAAGCAAATTGTGGGTAGGAGACCTAACTTACAATCGGACACAAAGTCCCATTTAGTATGCCATTATATAATAACCTTCATTCATAGTGGCTAATTTTACATCTGAACAACTGTAATATCCATTATTACAAGGGGTCCCTGACTCTACTAATTTTATTCTTAATTTTTTTTTCTCTGAGAACATTCTGCCAAGCATCATAAGAGTTGCCTGGCAACTGCTAAGAACAAATTCAAAGAAAGAGAGGCAATTTAATAAAGAATTCAGACACAATCAAAACCTTGTAAAATGAATAATGTATGTGCTTTATTCAGAAAAAATACTGTACCTTGAGCCTCTTGAAATTAAAAAAATTAATAACTTACTGCAAATTATGTATAATTAATAAAAAGTGCAACATTGAAAGTAATGAAATGTAACCAATAAATCAGTTAAGAAATATCTCTTATATTAGAGTACAGTGTGCTCAGATATTTAGATCACAGAGATCATTAATATATTATACTCACAAACCACATTCCTTAGAAATTTGTCTGTGATTGGAGGAAGCCAATAAGAAAACAATACTTTATCTACCATAGCAACAGAGGCTTAGGGAGTTGGTAGATTCACAGGTTTCATTGCAGTATAGAAGAAGGCAGAGCCATTCAAGAGATGGGAGGTTATCAATAGCAGCTTTTAGGACAAAGGAAAATACCGAGCTCAGTCATCTTAGTATAGGGAAATATTTTAAAGGTTAAAGGGACTCAGGTAAGTTGCATTCTTTTTCTTATTTTCTTTATGATGTTCTTTTTTTTCTTTTTTTTCTTTAAATTATTTAAGTACTACTCACAGTTACATATCCATCCCCCATTCCTTACCCGCCCATCCTCACATGTTCCCCACACAAACCCTCCAATCCCCCTCCACTCCTCCCCAGGGATAGTGAGGACCTCCACCAAGGACCTTCAAAGTCTGTCATATTGTTTGGGGGAGGGCCTAGGCCCTCCTTGCTATATCTGGGCTGCAATAGTATCCCTCCATAGGGAATGGGCTCCCAAAGTCCATTTGTGCTCTACAGATAAAGACTGGCTCCGCTATTAGAGTTCCCATAGACTGCCTTAGCCTCCTAGTTGGCACCCACATTCAGAGCTTTTGGTTTGGTCCAATGCTGTTTCTCAGCTTTATGACTAGGGTCTCCATTCTATCAGTAGGTCAGGTCCACTGTTTCTGCAGGTCTCTCCAGCCCCGTCTTAGCTCCTTTGCTCATCCCTCCTCCCTCTTTATAAATAAGAATATTCTGCTTGTTAGATTATAGGTTAATTCAGCAGAAAACAAAATGCATTGCTTAGATGCTAAGGGAGCTGTTACCGCTAATCTTCAGCATGCAGGACACTGAAACCAAACTGTGAGTGCCTTCTTTGCCTCTTCTTCTGGGCCGGTTTCTCTCTGCAGTATTGTCCTTCCCCAGTTCAGCTGGCCATATGATAGAAAGTGACCACAAGCTGAGCCCAAGACTCGGTGTTTCAATACCAAAGACAAACTGTTTCTCTCTTCTCCTTCAGTGTAGCGTACATAAGCTGAAGGAAGCACATTAATCATCCAGGCTTGTGTTACAAAATTGACACAGCTAAGTATGGGCCTATGCTAGCATGCTCCCAAGGGAACTGAACACCTGTAATGCAGGGCAGATAGCTGACTCTGAACCAAGTCCATTGATGTCCATCTCTGGTCTTCTAAAATATTTCACTCTTCCAATTACTTATTTTGTGTAAGGACTGAGGGAGATTACCATTGTGACTTTGAAATCACAGGTCATTTTAGAAGGCAATCCTCACATGCAAAGTCACACAAAAAACTCTTTCTTCCTTCTACATTTGGATTTTGTCCCTGGTCTTACTCTGTCCAAGACAGTGCAGGGCCTGAGTAAATACTCAGAGAGCAATGGTGGTATTCCTAAAGCAAATGACCTAGAGAGCAGTTGAAGTCTGATGCTTTGGAGTGAAGAGAGTTTAATTCACTTGTCATATTAACTGTCCCTTCTAGGTATCAAGTCACTGTGGTAGCAGTATATTGGAAGTGAAGGGAAGTAAAAGGCTGCTCCTGGGACTCTGTGCCTGTCAGTCATCAAATCTGAACCTTGAAAAGAAAAACTTTCCAATATGTACTTTGAGGAGCAATACAGATGAAATATGAAACCTAACTCCTGTGCTACCATAGGAAATAATAAACTGAATATTGCTAGTTTCACAATGAAACAGCAACATAATTATTGTGCTGACAAATATATGCATAAAGATTCATTTGTTTTACTATTTGTAGGGTTCTCAGATGAGAGGTTTTAGGATTTGCCTAGTCTTAGTACCATCACTACCTCACTAAATTTTCAAACTCACTAGTTTCTAAGAGCTATATAGGATATGCCACAGATTTTTATAATTTTATGACCCTTCAAAATCATATCTGAAAGCTTTATTAAGTACTTAGCTAATTGGTAGGAACTTATCCTGAGTCTAAGTGTGCCTTGTTTGGTGGTGTTGGTGCTCTTGGTGCTATGGTCTCCTTCCATGGCACTGCTTCCAGATTATCCATTATTGGAGGAGTCACAGGTGGAGGAGTCACAGAGTAGACTGGCATCATATCTTGGGACTCCTTCAAAGGGGTTATAGTCACTTCCAGAGCAGTGTTCCATGTATCTTCTACTTGTCCTCTTTTGTGGGATTCACCTGCCTCAGATGTAAGATATAAACTCACCACTCAATGAAGGTTGAAAATTCACAGAAACATATTGGTTCAATTGGTCTTAAGGATTGCATTTTCAGCTTTCTCTTCTGTAAAAATCAATATATTGACAGGACTCATAAGGACACTGAATAGATCAAATGATAAAGTGCAAGAGAAGCACTGCTCAGTATCTAATACAAGCTATATATTAAAAATGAAAAGGGAGATTATTTTTATTCAATAGATTTCAAGAAGACTGTCCACAGGACCTTTATATGGTACCTAGAAGGTTCTATTCTTGTACTGTCGAATATGGCAAAAAGGGGACAAGTACAGGAAATGGACAGTGGAAATATGGCTTGTGTTACTAAAATATAAAATCAATTTTAAAATCTTAATTTCAGTGTAAGTGACCATGTGGCTACTGAGCAGCCAACAGGGAGTTTACACAATAAACTTCTAAGAAGTTATCTGTTCTCTTCACCTACCACTTAGAGAATACAACAACTATTCTATTTAACAGGGATTTGAAAATGTTTACTGAGAAGAGTCTGGGTGGATTGAAGCAGAGAAAATTGATTAAAAGGAGTGGAGAAAATGGGAGAAACAGAAAATTGTTCTTGGCTCAAACAAATCATATCATATTAATGCAAAAAATAAAATATGAACATACTGCTCAATGAATGAGTATTTTAAATGAAAGATGAAAACTATATGTGATATAACAACATTAAATGTAAGAGTACAAGGTAAGGTATGGGCTTTCTAGTTTCAGAGAATAGACACTAAAAGAAAATGGATACATTTAATCATGGCCTTGAGCTCTATGACTTTCTTATTTCTATACACAGAGACAACTCACAAGCCTTAGTATAGTCCAGCTTGGAATCAAAAGCAACTTACCCATTCTTCATATTAATACAGCTGCAAACCCCTCTAAAATTTAAGACCACAAAGAAAACTGGTCAGAAAAGACTAAAGATAAAAGAGTGAGAAGGAGAGATAGGAAAACTTCACCCTAGTGCTAACTTCAAGTCAGGAGCTCATTTAGTCTGTAGTCCCAAGGCTACAGGACCCAGATCTGCATATCATATTTTCTTTTATTATTAGGGGAAAAAGAGGTCGTTCCTTCACACTCAGGAGAACCAACCTAAGAACTAGTTTTCACTAACATGCATCACCACCTAGTATCCATCATTAGGCCACTTGCTTTCAATAAATTATTTCTAATATGATGAATACTTTAAAGACACTCAGGTTTAGAAACCTGTAGAGAATTGTCTTAACTCTGATTTATCTCTATTTTAAGAAGTCATACCCCGATGAAAGCTAAGCAGAATCTCACAAAATAGTCAAAAATGTCAAGACAGGAAATGATACAGTACCAAACAAAGTTTACTTAGGCATCCTAAAATATTGAGATGAAGTTGTCCTTGCTGGGAATGGGTCTGCTGAAGAGTAAGAGGTGAATGCCCATATTGGGGAAGTTCAACAGGAAAGAGACAAAAAATGGCATTGGGAACATTAGTGAAACTAAAAATAGCATTCCAAATATAAGCCAAAAAATGGTCCCACATACAAATAACCCTATCGCTTATGAAATTGAAACAGGAGGATTCCAAGTTCAAGACTAGGCTACTTAAGACTATGTTAGTCAATAAGAGTCAGTTTAAACACAAAGCAAAAATAGACTTCAAGTTCCTTTATAGATGATTAAAAAGATCCAACCAGTTCAACACCTTACAAACTGCATATCAGCCAGTCTCATGTTTATATCCATCAAGTACAAGGTAAGAGTAGAGAGTAAATATCAGGTTTCTTCATGGAGTCTATTATATATGTGATTGCATTGGTAATTTTAAAAATCAGGACAGATCACTTTAAAAATGATTTGCAAAAAATCTGGCAAATGTAGCTGGCAAATATGAACAAAAAATGTAATTGATCTCTCATTCTAGATGCAGTTGAAAATAGCAGTCCTGGGGCCATTGTTAAGTCACAGAGTGGGCACAGAAAATTGGAAGTCTCCCCAGTTTTCACTCTCTGAGAAACAGTGGGGGTCTTGGCTAATAGAGCTCTGAATATTCAGTGAAGGCCAATAATAAGTTTACCACAAAAAATAGCAGCAGTCACAGCTGCCAGAACTCTACAGGCTTGCCAGCAAGGGTATACCATACCCTCACACATCCTTGGGAAAAGGTGGAGGGAGGCACCATCTTCACAAATGAGCCTACAGGACTTTCTTTTTGATGATTCTGTCACAGAAAGGATGAACAATATGAACAATACAAAATTTCCTTCACTGCTGCTTTCATCAAAAGTATTTTAATTTGCCTAGGATCCCTGGGAAGTTCTGACTATCTAGCTTAAATAGGAGCAAGCAATGCTTTACATCTATTGTTGAAAAAATTGCCAACATTACACTGATTGCACACAAACAGGTAGCCCTTCTGTTAAAAGTAAGCATCACACAGTGACTGGCCCGGGGCACACCTAGAAGAAACCTCCAATTACATTCAATTCTTGTTACTCTCAGGATGTTCTTATTCCTATGGATGTCTGAGGTGACTGTTCCTTGGACTTTTCACCTATGCAAGGCATGGGGTAAAGAATGAACAGCAGTAGTGCTGAAAGACTATTATTTTAAAAAGGAGAATCAGGAGAAAAAAAATTCTTCCTGGTGGGACAGCCATGCCAACAAAAGCATATAGTGGAGAAGGTCTCAAGAATAATTCAGTCAGGGCAGTTTGTAAATAAAGAAGTTGTTGATAATTTCAGCCCTGGAACTGGAGAACTTAAGGTATAACTACAACTGACTCACATCAGTGTGCTGTGCTATAAAAGATGAACAATGGGAAAGAGTAAAAGGGAAACATGCTCTGGAGTTTGTGAACAATGGTGCTACTCTGCCTTCCAATTTGCTGATAACTGAAATGGCCATATTTGGTTTGCATTGCATGCAATGGAGTGAGGAGAACACTCATGGAGTAAAGGATTTGGGACTAAAAGATTGGAAAGTATTCTCATTCCTGTTCTCTGTGCTTGGTTTTCTTCTGGAACTCTGTGAAGCATAGAATGTAGCAGATGAAAAGTAGTCTTTACCCAACTGCCCAGGCCAATCAAAATAAAAGAGAATTAATTACAAAGGATGGTGTATATAGGGATTGAAGACATGACAAGACTGCACTCTGAAATGACAAAAGAAGACATGATAAAGCAGGGTAAGACAATTTTCAAAACATCCTTCAATAAACAGAGACTACAAGGAGCAAACAAGACCACCCTCAAAAAGAAAGGACAGAGACAATCCTGAGTGATTCAGACTCCTTTCTTTTCTTATCTACTAATCCCTACATGTACCCACTCTCATTTGACCTTGACTCAGAAAAGGAAACATAAGAATACCTAAGAGAGACATACATGGTCCAGTGGAGAAGGGGAAAGGGACAAGATCTCCTGAGAAAATTGGGAGCATGGGGGAGGGGTGAGGGAGCTAGGAGAATGAGAAGGGGAGAAGAGGAGGGGATAGGAGGGCATGAGGGAGTAGGAAGGTTGAATCAGGGGAAGAATAGAGGAGAGCAAGATAAGAGATAGGAACACTGGGTGTACTTCCAGAGGTCTTGAGTTCAATTCCCAGGAACCACATGGTGGTTCACAACCATCTGTAATGAGATATGGCACCCTCTTCTGGCCAGTAAGCATGCAGGAGGCATAACACTATACACATAATGAATAAATAAATCTTTAAAAAGATAAGAGATATCGTAACAGAGGGAGCTATTATAGGTTTAAAGAGAAATCAGGCACTAGGGAAATGACCAGAGATCTATAAGGATGACACCAAATAACAATCTAAGCAACAGTGATGAGACTACCTGAAATGTCCTCCCTTGATAAAGAGATTGATGACTAACTTATATGCCATCCTAGAGCTTTTCATCCAGCAGCTGATGGAAGTAGAAGCAGACACCCACAGCTAAACACTGAACTGAGCTGGAATGCAGTTGCAGAGAGGGAGGAGTGATAAGCTAATGGGTCATGACCAGGCTGGTGAAACCCACAGAAACAGCTTACCTGAACAAGGAGGAGCTCATGTACCCCAGACTAATATGTGGGAAACCAGAATAGGAATGATCCAGACCCCATGAACATGGGTGTCAATGAGGAGGCCTCAAAAATCTATGGGGCCTCTGGTAACAGATCAATACTTATCTCTAGCATAGGAATGAACTTTGGGAGCCCATTCCACATACAGGGACACTCTCTCAGCCTAGACACACAGGGGAGGGCTTAGGCCCTATCCCAAATGATATGACAGACTCTGGAGATCCCCCATGGAAGGCCTCGCCCTCCCTGGGCATTAGAAAAGGATGGGATAGGTAGTGTGTTAGTGGGAGTCAGGGGAGAATGGGAGGGAGAGGGAACTGGGATTGACATGTAAAACAATCTTGTTTCTAAATTAAATTTAAAAATGGAAAAAAGACTATGACACATTACTACAATGAATCAATCTCCTAATGCTCTATGTCCATAAAAGACTTTTAGTATAAGGCAAAGCAAAATAATAGATAGTTACTACCTTTTACTCAAAGATCCTCAGGAGAGAAATCTGGGTATAGGAAAAGGATAGATGAGGGCAGAGCATCATCACGAGTGATAATAAAGAAAATGAAAACTTTCTATAATAATGTAATTATCTCTTACAATATGAAACAGCCCTGTTGGTATATAAACATTTTACTCTTACAATAATAATGGAGTGGTAATTGTATTATATTCATTGAATAGAAAAGTAAAATAAGGATAAAAAAGGAATATAATGTTGTTAAGCTAGGTAGGAAACATGTTCATTTGGTATGGAAAAATAAAATAAAATCATCTTACATTCCCAGAATTTTTTTGATGATTTGATAGTACAAACATCAAGTTCTGAAAGACATTCTATGTGGCTATTAAATGTTAAGAGTAGGAAAACTTACAAATAAAAGGGTATTACTCTGGAGCTTCACACTATGATGTTGCTGAACAAATGGAGATTCAGACATATACAAAATAGAATGCCATTGATCTGTATAGAAAAAAAAATGAAGTTTTCAATAAATAGTTGGAGTTGGAAATAATCATTCTGAGTGAGACATCCCAGACCCAGAAAGGCAAATGATATACATTCTCTCTCCTGTAGATTTTACCTTGGAATCTTTAGCTCTCTATGTTTAAATTGCAGTACTCACAGAAGTCAGAATACTATTAGGTGGTCATGCGGGATACTTTCACAGGAAGGAAGAAATAATGCAAGTGGTATGAAGTAGGAATGGCAAATAATAGAGAAAGGGGATGGGACATGGGAGGACGGTGTAGAGGAAGGAATATGAAGAAGGAAACTAATACTAAAGACTTTTGTAAAGCCATATTGAATCCTACTATTGTCAAGGTTTGTACACACACACACAGCTCTCACACAACACACAGGCACATAAACTCACACACAGAAACATATCCAGGCATACACACACAAGCACACACACACATGCATATGCACACAGAGACAGACAGACAGGGTAGAGATGATGTTTAAATTGAGTTACCTAATGAAAATCAGATAATGCCTCTCCTAAGCAACATAGCCTACCAATTTAAAAGCCCAATGCCAGGGATGGGTTGCTTTTTATGAGTGGTTTTTCCGAGGAGTTCCATAGATCCTTCAAACTTTACAGATATGAAGCCCCTGAGAAAATACCCCCTAGCCCAATTAACTCCATGACAAATTAAACGGATAGAAACAGTTGATGTAACTTTTATCAGGGAAAAGCTATTTCTGAAAATCCCTACGAAAATGTTAGGTTTATGCAAAATATTAATATGTGCTATATTCTTAAACCTGTGAGACTTGAGGTTAGTTTGTTTCACAGGGAGAGAAACCTGGTCCAGAGTGCCCTACAAACACACAGTGGATTCTATCATGTGAAGACAGAAAGGGAGAACTCAGGATAATATTTCAGCTCAGTGCAAACAGGTGAGGAACACAACTTCACATATGAAGAGCATCTGGTGCTAAGACCTTGGTGAAAAGTGGGAGCTGAACTGTAGGGAAGGAGGAAGAAGCCCAATTAGTATGCATATGGTAAGAGCAAGTTTAGCCAGGGTGACCTAATGTTTGAGGAGTTAATTAGTTTAGGATGTGGAACCATGAAGGGTTATCCTTAGGGACTAGAAATTAAAGATGTCATATTGAGTTTGTACTGGATCATGTGTCACTTCAAGTTTCTGTTTTCAGATTGGCAAATGAGCTTCAAATTGTGAAAACTGATTTATTAACATTGTTTGACTGGAGTAACACACAGAGAAAGACTAAGAGGCAGCACCCAAGCTCAGCAGGGAAGACTGGGGCAATTGGCTAATGACAGCTTTCACCAAAGCAGTAAAAGCTACTCACTAGCCATGCCATGTGTTTACCAGCCCTCTGGTAAATGCGACCACTTGCAACTGGGAAATGTGGCCCCATCATAAGACCTAATCTGAAATCACACATAGCCTTCACTGCTTTCCAGGGTTCCAAATCAGTTATCTACCGCAGATTGAGGGAAAAAGGAGTGACAATCTCAAGCCTATTATATGACACTATTCCTTGGGAGATGTAAATAAACATCTACTTGCCCCATACAGAAAACTGATGACAGACGAATGTGCAGACAGCATCAAATCCAACGTGGTATACCAATGAGTTTCATTACAGTTAGTTACAGGAATATACTGGAGGGTTTGCTTACAGGAATATAGGTGAGGGGTTACTTACAGCAGCAGAAACTATTCAAAGACAGCTGCATTACCAAAACACAAAACACTGCACAGCCTGCAGGCAGCTCAGCATTCTGTAAAGTGTCCATGTCAGACAGCTTAGTTGGTCTGAGCCTCCTACTTCCAGGCAGTTTGGCTGGGCTTCCTCTTCTAGGCAATTAATCTGATCTTTGTGTCTTCCTAATTGTTCCTGTGGTCTGAGACTTCTTAGCAGCCTGGCTTGTATGAGAGTGACTCAGCAGTCTTTAAAGCTGCTATGCTTTTAGGGAAAGAGGAGCTAGTGAATTGGGTCAGCTTCAGGGAGTTCCTAGAATTATTTTGAATTGTTTACTTCCTGTTTAAATGAGCTTCCCTGATGGGATGGAGTGTTTTATCTTCCCGTTGAACATCCTGTTGATTCACCTCCTTGCAAATACCCTGACCTAAAATAACCAGGTTCAACTTCCTTTTACATCCTAACTTTAAGAAATGTCCTTCCACATTGGAAAGTTTTGATCTCAGAGGAAACCACCAGTATATAAAAAGTATCAAATTGGTTAGTACTCCGAATTACCTTGATCTCTCTTTCCCCTCTTGACCAAACCAAACTAAGCCAGATGAAAACACCAGTATTTATGTGTTGTTATTAGGATAAATTAGATGATTCATTATGATATGTTTTGCAAACTGTGACAGGCACATGTCATTTGACAGCTGTCAATATTCAAAATCATTTAATAAAGTACATTTCTTATGAATTTGGTGCCAAGTGGTAACTAACTCATTCAAATTCCTTCATCTTTATACTTAATCTACCACAAGTCCCTGTGTGACTTCCATTATAGATAAACATTCTTTTCTTTCCTATCACTATGAATGAATCTTGCTATGTTTTTAAACTATCTAGCATACATATAATGGCATTGTCCATGAATGGTGTTAGTTTTCTTGGTAGGAGTTAATATTAACACAGGGAAAAAAAAGGCAGACAATTATTTAGTTTTGAGGCTACAGATAAGAAGGTGAGTAAAGAGAAAGGAGACAGGTGCAGCAATGTGGAGGTAAATGGAAATCTCTGAGGTAGGAATTGAGGTAAGGGTCTAGCCAGCAAGTTTCAGATTGTACAGGCGAAATAGGAAAGACAGAAAGGGCAGTAAGTGTCAAGAAAGTTCCTATCAGACATGCTTTGCCATCAGGAACTTACCTCTTCTCCCTCAAGGAGGCCATCCTTAGGACACTAACTTGAAACACAAAAACCTATCTGTCCTTTCTTATTGGTTGTTTTACTCTTTGCCTCTATTGGAGGCCTGCCACCCAGCTCCCAAATTATCACACATGGAGACTTCCACTTATAAATGCCCAACCGTGCGTTTTGGCTTGTTTCTTGCAAGCTTCTCTTAACTTGAATTATCCCTGTCGATCTTTTGCCTCTGGGTTTTTTCCTTTTCTTACTTTGTAATCTTACTTTCACTCTTACTGGGTCCTTGGCCCCTTCTTTTCTTGCTCCTCTCATTGTTCCTCCTCCTCCTTCTTTCTCCCGGTGTCTTCTATTTATTCTCTTTGCCTGACTTCCCTGCCTATCTTTTTCTCCTGCCTCATGGCTGTTCAGATCTTTATTAGACCATTAGGTGTTTTAGACAGGCAAAGTAACACCTTCACAGAGTTAAACAAATACAACGTAAAAGAATGCAACACATCTTTGCATCATTAAACAAATATTCCACAGCAAAAATGAATGTAACACATCTTAAATTAATATTCCACAATAGTACTTATTATTATATCTAATAAAATTTCATGATATGTACTTTCTCTAGTTTTTAATTCTTTGATGGTTTAATATATGTATATAATTAATCTTAGTAATTTCTACACATCCCTCCCTCACCTGATGAAAATTTTCTTTCAACAAGTGCCCCATCTCACTTTCAGGTCTTCTTTTTGTGTATAATCCACTGAGTTTAATTAGAGCTGCTGAAAGAAGGGCTGGTAGGAGGTTATTTACTGAAGCATTGGCAACTGATCAACAGGTATATCACTAAGTAAAATGACACCCTTCCCCCAGCAACTATTAACTGCCATTATTCCTTGGGGAGGTAAATGGCCTCCAGGTCCCCTTCCCTATTGAGGATAATCTGTTGAAGGGTGCAGTCTCCTCTGAAGTAAACATAAGTGTGAAATAGTGAGTCCAAAGAAGCTGTCATGTCCAGAAGATGTATTTTCCCAGCTCATTTCCTTCCTCATGCTTGGTTCTTACATTTTTTCTGCCCCCTATTTTCACAATATTCCTCGAGCCTTGGAGGGGTCACATTTTATTTATACTATTTAAAAATTAAAAATATTCAGCAGGGTGGTGGTGTCTTTTATCCATAGCACTCAGGATAAAGAGGCAGGTGGATCTTTCTGAGTTCAAGGCCAGCCTGGTCTACAGAGCAAGTTCTAGGATAGGCTCCAAAGCTACAGAGAAAACTTGTCACAAAACAAAACAAAACAAACAAAAAGAATTTAAAACATTGTTGTTAGGAATTTGAAAGCCGACACCTCACATTAATTGTAGACCTGTTTATTTCCTAAACATTAGAACATCTCTATCTCTATATCTATCTCTATCTCTATCTCTATCTCTATCTCTACTCACAGCTTTTTCTGTTTACCAGTCTAAATCCATTTCCTTCTTTCCTCCTAGTTTCTTTTGTTGAATTTTTCTCCATGGCTTAATGTCCACCCCAATACTGAGTTAACACCTGGAGGATTTTTCCCACTTTATCTTTACAGTGATGTTAGCATCATGAATTTGGCAGTCATTCCATGTAAGAGTACAGATATTTTTTCACAAACAGATTTCCTCATACTGGATCCTAAGTTAATTCTCAAAGACTATCAGGAAAAACTGGCTTTAAATTTCTCATACTGAATTATACCTACATATACATCTCCTCAGGTATTCAAGTAGACAAGTATTGATGAACAAAATAGTTTATTTTATCAATTATAACTGTGTTTTAGTCATCTTTCAGTAAGGACATATTTATTATAATTGATTCAATTTGTTTCCAGTTATTAAAAGTGGAATCTATCTTTTCTCTTCTCTTCCTGTTCTTGTTCTCCTTTTCTCTAATCCCAATAGCAAGTTGGATTGGCCTTTTGCTTTAGGGGTTTATTATCAACACTAATTATGACAATAATGGGGTTTCTTATGAAATTTCCATGTAAGTACACAATGTGTTTCAAACATTTTTATCTCACATTATTCTTTCCTGTCCCCTCACACTTCCAAACAGCACTCTTTTTTATTTTTTTATTTCATTATACATTCCAATCACAGTTCTTCCTTTCACGTCTCCTCCCACGACCCCCACCTCTCCTCATCTCACCCTCATCCACTCCTTCCAATACATAAGGACTGCCATGAGCAGTCAACAAAATCTAACATATTAAGTTGGGCAGGACCAACCTCCTCCACTCTGCATTAAGACTGAGCATGGCATCCTACCATAGAAAATGATCTCCAACAAGCTAGCTCATGCAACCGGTCCTACTGTTAGGGACCCCTCACATAGTCTAAGCTTCACAATTGTCTTCTGAAGGGCTAGTTCATTTTCCTTTTCACCTGTATTTATTTCTTTATTTGATGACCCAATGAGTTTCACCTGTGTTGCTTACACGCAATGAAGGTTTGTTTATAGGAACATAGACACCTTATGGGCTCCATTACTTCCACCCTACATGGCAGGATGTTGAAGAGTCCAATTTCCTACTAATTTTAGACAAAAATAATGAGTATCCAAGAACTATTAAAAGAAAAATTATGTTAATTTACATTTTGTACAAAAATACTCAAACACTTTAAATTTGGTTATTGCATATATACTTGTGTTGGTGTATACACAAACACACACACAGCACACAGGTGCATCTAGTGGTCTAAGGACAAACTGCTTGAGCTAGTTTCACCTTTAACCTAGTGGGTATGGGACACAAAACTTGCTTGGGTCATCGTTGTGACAGAAATCACTTTTGCCTTCCAATCCATCTTGCTAGCCCCCCAATATGTCATTTCCCTAAGCATAAAGCATTACTTACTTAAGGATATTCCTATAATGATGTAGGATAGGCTGAAACATATTTGCCTTTAATTGGGTGATTTCAATTTGCAATTTTAAATGCAGTAATCTCATGAACAAAATTTTTCTATCACCTTTTCTATCTTTTAGACAAATTAATGTTCTTTTTATTTCACAATGCCAAAAAATTTTCAAAGAAATTTTATCCTTTCCAAACTTCAACTGCAGAAGTATTCTTTTAATCACAAAATATGCAGGTTTTAGTCAAGGTTGTACTAATAGTTACATTAATGAAGGATAATGCACAGAGAATTTACCTAATGGATTTGTTTAGAAATCTATTGTGGAAGAACTGAGAATAAAAAGCAATGTAGTTTTCTAGGGAGGGTGTAGGGGAGAAAAAAAACCATTAGTGTTGAAAACTGTGAATAAAACTCAAGGGAATTTGAGAACATTCTAGCTTCTAAGTGTCTGTGCTGTACATAGTCTGGATTCCCAATCTAGAATTACACTATTTTTTCTTCTCTAGCCTGTTGTCTGCTGTGAAAAGACACCATGACCATGGTGACTCTTATAAGGAAAACATTTAATTGGGGGGCTCACTTACAATTTCAGAGGTTTAGTCCATCATCATTATTATGAGGGGCATGGTGTAAGCAGACATGGTGCTGGAGCTAAGAGTACTACAACTTGTCTTTCAGGGAAAACGAAGTTGAATGACAGTCACACTGATGAAAGCTTGAGCAAGAGTCCCTAAATCCTGCCCCACAGTGACATACTTCCTCTAACAAGGCCACAACTCTTAATCTTACCACTCCTGTTGGGGGCTATTTTCTTTCAAACCACCATATTCCAATATTCTACACCCTGTTCCCCAAAAGGCTTATATCCATATCATAATGCAAAAAAATCATCCAGTCCAACTTCAAAAGTCCCTATAATATTTAATATTTTCAAACTTGTTTCAAAGTCGAAAGTGTCTTCTGAGACACATGGCAATCTCTTAACTGAATCCCCCCTATAAAAATCAAAATAAAAAAGAGATCACATATTCCAACATAAAAAACAAGACAGCCAGTATAGTGAGGAAATGCTGCACAAATGCAAGACTGAGAACTAACTGGCCCAACTTGAAAGTTTGCAGCTTTATGTCTGATATCAAAATTCTCTTCAGATCTCCACCTCTGGTCAACTTTGTTGACTGCAACACATGTCTTTTGGCCTAGTTCCACTTCCCTTGACAGTTATGCCATGGATCTGGCCTCTCTAATATCTTGGGTTCTCCAAGGCAATCAAAGCTTCAACTTCACTGCTTCATGCATTGGCCTCTCTACTAGTCCTTCTTTCAGGCTTACACCTGACACATGCCTGGCATAGGCAGCTTTCTTTAGGCACAGAGGCAAATTCCATAACCCATTTCTTCTATACTTAACTCTAACGCCAGAACCCTGTGGCCAAAACCACCAAGTTCTGCTGCTTTCTAGAGCTTGGACATTGCCCTCCTCATTCAATTAGATCTTTACCAGCATTCTGTGTTTCACTGCCCAAGTGTGGCCTCCTGGAGCTTGCTCAGTAGACCAAACTCAGCTCAGAGCTCTGTCCGCCTCTGCCTTCCCAGTGCTGGGATTAAAGGTTTGAGGCTCTAAGCTTAACTTTAGTTCCTTTTCACAAATTGGAAATTTAGCTGGGTGGCATCTTGTCCTAAGGTTACAATGTCCTTTATTCCATTTCTTAATTTGTTTATCTCATTGAACACAGAATTTATCTCTATTCCACTTCCTGGTGCTCTTTTTCTCCTCAATGTATTAATTTTGTAATTCAACCTGTTCAGCTTGCTCCTTTTCATTATACACCATCATTAGAGTTACCACTAAAAACCACATGACAAAGGCTATACTAGGCTATTTTCAGATTTCCTCTGCAACAGAATTAATCTAAATTCTTCCCTTTAGCCTCAGGCAGACAGTTTGGACAAGGGCAAAAGGAAGCTACTTCCCTTTACCAAAATATCAGAGGAATGATCTCTAGGCAACATACTAAAATTCTTCTCCTCTGAAACCTAACAATTCAAATAACTCTCAGCCCCACCATCTGCCTTGCTTCTGCTAGTGTAGACTATTAAGCAGTGCTTCAAGCATCCCACTGCTTTCCAGACCCAAAGTACCAAACCCAAAACCAAATTCCTCCAAAACAAACACATGGTCAAGCCTATCACAATAACACCTCAGTCGACAGTACTAACTTCTATGTTATTTAGAGTTTCAGTTGCTGTAAAAAGACACTATGACCAAGGTGACTCTTACAAAGAAAACATTTAATTTGGGGACTCACTCACTTATAGTTTCAGAGGTTCAGGCATGGCACCATGAAGGCAGATGTGGTGCTTGAGCTGAGAGTGCTACATCTTGGCTTGCAGGCAACAGGAAGTCGATTGACAGTTACACTGAAGAATGCTTGGGCAAAACAGACCTCAATGCCTAACCCTCTCAGTGACATACTTCATCCTGCAAGGCCACATCTCCTAATCGTGCAACTGCTGTTGTAGACCATTTTTTTTTTCAAACCACCTCACAAGTCCTAATATTTGTCAAGGTAATGTATTCTTCATACATAAACCGGAGTTTTCATTCTCCAATCTATTGGTCATGAACATAAAGTAGGAAATGAGGTATCTACTATAACAAAAGTAGTTTAAATTTTAAGAAGTCATAATGTGAAGACTATTGAATATGACAGAAGGAAGGTGGGAAAAGCAAACTTTGACCACCCCTTAAAATGTGACTGCCACACTTCTCTTTACATTCAAATTTCTGTGTTGGAGCTTTCTTCCAGTTCTTGAAGGAAGTAGGCAAGTTGTCTTAGAGCTAAGAGAATAACTAGGATTTTTTTTAATGCAATCTATTTGAAATATACAAGTAGCTTTTATAGCTGTAATACTTCATATTTTAATTAAGTTTCCTTTGATGTGGTCTAGTGATAGTCTCTTCATATTATTTTGCATAATTCCTGGGCATATATCTGCAGGGATAGATTTGGTTAGTTGCTATTTGAACAGTATTTACCTAGTACAGTAAGAAAAGAAAGGTCAGGTAAGAAGTAAAAGTTTTCAGTCAAATTCATGTCCATAGTCCCCAAACTTTGCTTCTCTGATCTGGTCTGCCCCTACCTGTGGTGATATCTTGCTTATATAAATAAATCCTGACTGTGTCCAGCCATCTCACTTCTTGTCTGTCTGTACAGACTTTCAGGCCTCTATGATTAGCTAATGGCAAGGTCCATTCTCTGATCTTCAGACAGGATTTATTTGTTCACACAAGGTATCACAACACCTACTCTCCCAAGAAGTTGAATATAGGAATCTGCAGAACCTAACAGAGGAGAACTACAAGAAAGCACCATCAACCTGCCACATCCTCAATCTTATAGCATGCTCTTCAGCAGAAAGAAAATTTGGTTCGGATCACTGATGGCTCTGTTACTGAAGATAATTTGACTGAATGACCAATTCAATGATGATATTAATATTGACCTTTATTTTCAGGAAAACTGTCAAGATGAGAAGGCTAAATGTTTTCTCAAGAAGTCAGCCTGCATATAAGACAACAAAGACTATTTATCTGACTCATGATCCTTTTATTTTCTTCTCATTAGAATTAAGATGAGTGGGGCAAGATCCAGGATACTGTGATAAGTAGTCAGGTTTCTAACAGCCAATCAACATCACTAAATGAAATGAGTTTATACTAAAATGATGGGACAATCATAAGAGCTGAGTGTCAATATAAATTTGGCAACTCCCTATCTCCATTGAGCTTTTGCTATTTTTTTTCTGAAATCCAATTTCAAAATGGTTTAAGTGCTAAATGCTGATTACATACATGTATGAGGAAATTATTTTAAAACAGTATTTCATTATCTATGATTAAAATAGTAACAGATCACTGATTTTATATTTTATAAAACAGAATGTCAAGACATTAAGAATTATTGACAGTTTTAGCAGAACTTAATTACAAAGTATGGTTGGCTGTAAGTCAATGCCATAGCAGCTCAGAATAAAAGAGACATATGTACTCAGTTTTAGTGTTAAAAAGCAAACTCTTTTGTTTTCCTGTATCTTTTAAATTCTTGCACCAAATGAAGCTCTACTACTTTAAATATTTCATAGATACAATGCCATAAAAGTTAAAGTATAAGGGAAATGCAGCCTAGATTTGAATTAATGAAGATACACATTCTTATCTATGTGCTCTGTGTCCAACTAAAGCTTGTAATAGTATCATCTTCATGTCATTTTTCAGTCTGACTCATAGTGTTTCTCAAAATAAGTGTTTCAAGAATAAAATATCATAAACATTTTATCCAATCAGTTCAGTATGTGATAATTGATTTGCTATCTTGAATGTCATTGTGATGTTAAGGGCCAATGACCTAAGGAGGGAGGGTTTGGAGATGGGGGAGAGAAAGAGGGAGGGAGGAAGTATTTGATTTATCAAATAATGATTCAGATTCACTGCCTTTTTCAGATATATGAAATCAAAGAGATTTGTTGTATATACAAAGCAAGCTGTTGTATATATAGTTTAGACATACCATATTAAATAAAAATGGGAGCATACATTCAAACCAACTCAAGTAAAACTGTCTGACAAGATAGATTCTTCTGTCAATTCTAGGATGAATGCCACTATTTCATTCCTAAAAGAAATATTTTCTAGATAGTAGTACACATTTATTGTTAGGGAATGAAACTTTAGGTCTAGAATATATAGGAGAAAAGCACCAATGAATGAGCAGCTTTATTGGAAATAAATATGAAAATAAATGGTGTCTCTAGAGGTGATGAAAGATTGGGCACTACAAAAATATTTTCTAGCAAGGCAATTGTTGGATATAATTACAACAAAGGATGAGTGGCATAGGCACAAATGAGAGAGGAAGGGCAAAGGGATTGAATCATAAAATTTGATTGACAGTAGCTTTTATGACTTGTAACCACTGCTAAGAGATGTGGGTTTTTGCTAGAGCAAATGAGAATCATAGAAGAGAATTAAATAAAGACATATTAATAGAAATAATTTGATATATAATAAATTTATAATTTTATGGGACATCAGAGTTTTAAAAACTTCCTACTTCCTTCCTTCCTCCATTTAAAGATGATGCTATTATAAATAACGTATCTGTCTCCCACACCTATATTCATGCTTATACATACAAACAAATACATATATACACAAGTACACATAGACATACATACACACATGCACACTCATACACACACACACACACACACACACACACACACACACACACACACCATTGATAAAAGTATGGACAGCAAGGAGCTAATATGAGAGGTCTGGGAAGTCTGGGCCATGGTGGACTTTTAACAGTGAAGTTTCTGTCAAGAAATGGGTAATTTTGAGTTTCTTATAGTATATTAATCATTTGTCAATTGCAGAAATCCAATGGACTCCTTAAACTCCATTAATAAAGAACAAGCATAGAATTAACTGTTTAGTGATTTAATTTAACCCAAACATTGAAAGTAGCTGCATAATACATCTGTTTACATGTGGTAATTATCAATTTCCCACTGAGTACATATGTAGCAACCCTACAGGCAATTATAAATTACTCCAGAAAATAGATGAATGTGCAAAGATTGTCAGTTGTGATAATATGGACTAAGCAAAAACAAACCTAACAAGAAATTTCAACATACAAAACACATGCAGCATGGTGGCAAACACATTTATTCTGAACACAAGGTATCAAATATTCTGACTACCTATAATCCCTGTTTTCTTTCTTTGTACTTCACTTTTAACTTTTAAGAACAATATTACCTGCAATCTTAGTTTGGAATCGATTAACATGAGTGATAAATGTCCACCAGAACTCTAAACTGAAACATAGAAATGATAAACGTGTATTCCTTCAGAGGACTAGAAGATGCTGAGAATAATAATGGTAAGAGAACTGAGTTAGGTCACATGTGGCTTATATCTATATCCCTCTTGTACTAAGGAGACTGAAGCAGGAAAATGACAGGTTTATGACAGCCTTTGCTATGTAGTAAGTTCAAGGCCAGCCTGGATGCACAGTGAGAGTCCCAACTCAAAAAAATAGGTAGAATTCATGAAGCAATAATTGATGGTATATACAAGGAGAAATAAGAAAGAACAATATCAATAATGTATGTCAATTATAGTACTGTTATCTTTCCTTCAGTAATTCATCATTTAGGAATCAGTAAAGGGCATCTCTGTTTGAAAAAAACAAAAACAAACAAATATTTGGATTTGTGGCCAATGCTAAAGTTAACCTTATTTTTGATTTATTATTTCAGTCTTCTGTTTCACATTGATTGCATAAAAAACTACATTTAAACAACTACAATACTAGACAAAAGGATATAAAGTTGAAGTGGGAGTGTTTTAAGGAATTTTCTTTCCAATTTGGCTTATACTATGTAAATTTTTTCTCCCCAACTTTAATTTTAGAATTCTTTTGACTTGATAATGTTAAGTGAAAACCTTTTAGATAGTTTAAATTTGATTTTAGCAAATTACTTTCAATTTAGTGGTAAATTAATATCAATACAGAAAGCAGTTGGTGCTGTCAAGGTGTTAAAAGGAATCTCATTCTTATTAGCATTTTCTTTCATATTTATCTGATGTAATAAAAAATCAAATATATCGTTTCTAGCATTTAATATCTTCTTGTTGATGACTTTATTACTCACACTTCTTTTTATAGCTTGCTATAAATGTCTAATATCCTATGTCCATCTTATATTTCTTATTGAAACTTAAAGACAATAGATAGGTCATGTGGGAATCAGACCAATGACTCAACTCAGTTTAATAATTGTTGTGTTGGAGAGAAAATGACATTTTTCCAAGCATGCATTTCCTCTTCCATGTTTTGCAGAAACACATAGTTTTCGTATCTACCTCAGTAAGATGTCTTAGCAGAATATGAACACTTATTTATTCTCCAAAATCTTGCAGGGAATAAGGCTTCACATTGATCAAAACCACAATTTTAATCATACTCTGATTATTAAAAATTAATCATTAACACTTAAATTCTGGCCCATCCACATTACTTTAATATTCCCCTCCCTTTACCCACCTGCATCTACTCAGAATTCTAAATAAGTAAAAGGCACTACCAGAGTCAAGCTTGTACTGTAGCTTAATCACAAAATTACCTATTTTTGTTTTTGTTTAGGGTACCTGTGGAGATTTGGATGAGAATGGGCCCCATAAACTTACATATTTGAATGCTTGCTCCACAGTTGTTCAAACTGTTTTGAAAGGATTAGGAGCTGTGGCCTTCTTGGAGGAGGTGTGTCACTGGAGTCAGGCATGGAGGTTTCAAAACCCATGCCATTCCCACTAATTTGTTCACTGTCTGTCTTGTGCCTGTTGGATCAGATGAAACTTTCTTCTACTATTCAAGTACCATGTCTGCCTTCCTGCTGCCATACTCCCTGCCATGATGGTCATGGCCTAACCCCATGGAACAGTTAGGTCCAAATTAAATGTTTTTGTTTTTTGTTATTTTTTATAAATCAGTTTAGTTATGGGTTTTCTTCACAGCAACAGAGCAGTCACTAAGACAGTGCCTATCAATTACAATTTGATATATAGGACTATGAAATACATTACTATGAATTAACGCATATTTCAATAGCTAAAGAAAAAGAATGAACAGTACACACGCTGATGCTCAAATGTGAACAGTGTTTATATTTACAAACAAGAGCACCTGTCTTAGCTACTTTTCTATTTCTGTGACAAAACACACCGACTAGGGCAAATAAAAAAAGAAAGTGGTTAATTTGGCTTATGGTCAGAGTATCAGAATCCATTATGGTTAGAGTAGAAGAGCTGAGAGCTTATTTCTTGATCTATAAACACAATGAAGACATCTTCAGGTTCAGAATGGTGCAAGTTTTTTGAAACCTACAAGCAAGAATGCTCCCCTAATGACATACTTCCTCCCACAAGGCCACACCTCTAATTCCTCACAAATAGATCCATCAACCAGGGAATAGGTATTCAAGCATGCCAGACTGGGGATTGGCAGACCTTTCTCATTTAAACCCCTACAACTTTTGTTTTGTGTTTATAACTAATGCTGCAAGAAACCCAGATATCTTCTAGACTTTTCCTTCTAAAGCACACATGGAATGCAACATTACAGCTGAACTCTCTGAACTAATGTGCCAGAAATGTTCTATTAAATCTTTGTGATAAATTAGGTATGAACCCTTCAATACTATCACAAATCATCCTTTTTTTGTGAGTACAACTCTCTCCTTCCCTCTCTCATTATTTCTCTCCCCCCAAAAATGCAAAAACTGTCATTGACTTAATTTTTTTAGTTGTTGGCCATCTGATGATGCTGGGCATGGGACCTACCCTAAAGAGTGATTTGTATAGCAAGTGGTCATAGCACTGAGAAGAAAATTGGATGCAAGTCCCCATCTTTGTTATCTCCAATTTATAACTGCACAAAGGATTTTAATTTTAAGATCTGACGTTAATTTTAATTTCCAGAATTTTCAGCACAGTTTTATTCACAAGGCAATACTGTAAATACTGTGTATGTGATCTACCCTGTAATCCCAAGCTTCCTTGGATATGCTATAGAAAACCCTTCATTTTGATCATAAGCTGTGACTTAGTGTTCTAGCCACTGGGAGCTAAGTATAAGCTTGACAGTCATATACTGCAGTTTAAAATACAGCAATCAAAGAAACAAGCCTCTGAAATAAATATGAAAATTAAGACTGTGAATTAGTATTTATACCAGATTTCTGTTGAATTCTTCACTTTCAAAGAAAATGCTTTTCATTCATTGCCCTAGTCAGCAGGTACAGATTTCAATCCATAACTGTAGAGCAGGGCATTGGTGGTGCACACCTTTAATCCCAGCATTCGGGATGCAGAGGCAGGCGGATCTCTGTGAGTTCGAGGCCAGCCTGGTCTCCAGAGCGAGTGCCAGGATAGGCTCCAAAGCTACACAGAGAAATCCTGACTCAAAACAACAACAACAACAACAACAACAACAAATAAGTCCATAACTGTAAGATGTCTAGGAGATAGTGAACATTCTCGAGTGCTTATAGTTTTCTGTGGTTTGCCAGAGGATGGAAATAATATAAATGTGAATATATATGAAAACAGAAAAGTCCTTAACTTTTTAGACAAAAACATTGACACTGATAAGGAACACATAGCTCAAGCCTCATATTTCCTCTATCCATTTGACTGCTGCTTAACACCTGTATAATCTGAGGTCCACTGTGTCCATCAGGTGAGTTTCCTACTTAACAGCCAATTTTATGATGATCAAGCCTGTGGGTATAAGCTTCTTCTAGAAACTTTTCTAATTGTATATTCTTTAACATGGCAACCCTAGTATTGAGGATAGAATAAATGAATGTCTAATTGGTTGGATAGTTAAGAGACATGTTTCAAAAGTAGCAAAATTGAATCCCCACCAGAAAGAAATTTAGATTCTAAGGATAATCAGCAAAAATGCTTCATAAGTGATTTTTAATAAGCAGTTGGAGCTACTTGCAACAAATAGGAAATACTGAGCAAAGAAACAAAGACTTTCAATAATGAGCACACTGCATTCACACATTCCCAAGATATTTAAGAGTATATATTTTAGTTTAGAGTAGGTTGCTATAGTAACTATGAAAGTACATTTCCATAGTGATTCCATGAACATTTAAATGTTGCTATGAATCCATTTTGGAATAATGGTGTAGAAATCTGATATCATAGTTCTTTTGTATTTTCAAGCTGATGTCAAGTTTGTAAACCCAACCCTAATTAAGACATTGAAAGCATTTTGGGGTGGTTTGCTGCCCAAGGGCCCTAATAGCAAACAGCAGCTGGAACAAAAGAAATGCCCCCTGTCTAAGGAAGTCAGAGTTCAGAGACCTTGGTGCTCTCCAGGGTTCTTCTGACTTCCTCCCTGCTTCTCAGGTAATAACTAGTCATGTCAACTTGGAATTTTGTTTATTGTAGTCACTTTTGTTCCATCTGACATGAATATTTAAATTTTTAACTCGGAAAATTGTCATCCAGCACAGGAGAATCTCTCAATTTTTCTGGATTCCAGTTGAAACTAGTTAGAGGAAGGAAGAAACTATGTTTGATTTGGTCACTGTTTTGTTAGTGGTCTCTAATGAACAAAAACATACTTGATGAGTACTATTTTTGAATAAATAAATAAATGATTGAATGAAAGAAGAAGGAAAGTAACAAGATGAAGCATAACCAGACAATTGCAAAAGGGTACACAGTTAGGAATGCAAAGTGGAGCTGTAGCTGATCCTTTGCCTTCTGTGTGAACAGGTGTGTGGGGGGGGGTGTGTGATTTGCCTCAATACAAGAATCAAGCCAAACAGCAATCAATAAAAATGTGTCGGGGTATTCCTAAGTATCTCTTGAGCACAAAATTTGATTTTAGCATGTTGTCTTCCTGATTTTACACACTTAGTGCTTGATATTCTCCAACGAATGTTAAACCAGTGAGCTACCCACTACCCTTATTTTGCAGAGCTACAATTCAGTTTTCTGAAGATACAAATGGATGATTGCTTGTTATTATAGTGGTTTTGATAAATATATAATAAGCATTTAATTATTTAAGGGATTTCTAACTATGGAAATGGGATTGATGCCAAGCTCCCTGGTTTAACATACAAGCTGTTTTTCCTGACTATCTTGATAATGCCTGTCAGAATCATTTCTATCCCAAAATTCTTTCTTTCTTTTTTTTTTTTTTTGGCTTTTCCAGGTGTTCCTTTCTTACATGCCAAAAACTTGCTAATGCTTCAAAGCCTAAGGCAAACCTTATCAATTCCTATACAGACTGTCGTCTTTATTTTTGCCACCTATGGTTTTCTTTGCCTTCCTTATTCTGCTTCTATTGTTGCATCATCTCACTCTGTGCTTCCCTACCCTATACCTTGCTACCTCTATCTGCCAATGATCTCTTTGATTGCATGAACTACTTCAGTTTCATTGTAGTCCTTCAAGCCGTAGAATATGGTTGAAAGGCAGAAGTTTTGAAATGAATAAATAAGTTGCTGCACAATCCTCTACATAGTGTTCTCTCTCTTCACTCCCTCCCATCCTGTTCCCTACTCCCCTCCCCTCTTCTTATCTCTCCCTCTTTCTCCACAACCACTCTATCATTGCAGCAAACACAAAAAACACAAGGTCTTAACACAGGCCGGGAAAATGCCCTACTATATACTATATGCCTGATTCCAAGATATCCTCTCTCAGAAGAAGACCCATGCATACCAAGCCAGGACAGAAAAACAAAAAGTAAAGGTAAAGTCAGAAGAATCATGAGTCCAAAAATAACTATGCTACCAAGTAAGACACTGTCTCAGTAAAAGAAACTAAAACAAACAAACTACCTGCACAGTAAATGAAACCAATAAACTGAAAAATAACAACAATGAGCACTGACTCCTAGCACAGGGTAGTTGGTTAATGCACACACAATCCCAGAACATCCAAGTTGTTTTCACTTCATACTAAGTAACATATGACTCTAACTCTTTACTTTCTCATACTTATACTTTTTTAAGGACAAATTTCATTTTGCAAAAAAACAAATAAAATCTGGGTAAAACCTCTCATCATTGTAAGTAAAAAGACTCTCCTCCCACATAGCATTTCTATTTGATATGCAGGAATACATATCTTGTGAAGTAATATCTTAACACTTAGAAAGTTTGTAGAGTTCTGTAGTTTAATCCCTACAGAGCAGATCTCCATTACAAGCCAAAGTTATCCTTTAAGAGTGTGTTTTCTACACCTGTATTTGCAAGTATGCTTTTGAACTATAAGATCAGCCTCCATAAATACATCTCTCTGTTCTTTTCCATGTGATGTTTATTCTGTTTGTTCAAGCCTAGAGCTAGGACATAAAAGGACATTTTCTCAAGAGACTAAATATTAGAATGTCATACATCTAAGTGCACACAGCTTTCCATCTGCCCAAAACAGAAGCAAATTTCTGAAGATGTGATTTCATTTCATGGTTAATAACATTTCATAGTTCCTAGTCTACCCTCCCACAATAGGACTGATTCAGTGGATAGAAGAAACTATTAAAATTCCATTAGCATAACAGAAGATGCACAGGGGTGCGGTGCACACTGGATTGCATGCTGAGAATCTAGTTTATGTCTGTGGAAATTCTTTCTTTGGTCATGTGGAACATGTTCTTCCACTCACAAAAAGTCAGCAAAGAATGATGTGGGAAACCCAAGATCTAAGGTCAAGAACTTACATGAGTGGGAGATGAAAGATGAGGGGCTATGCATGTGACATTTCCGGAAAAAAATCAGGTTTAAATCTATTTTTTTGCACAATTTTATTTTCTGTCAGATATCTTTCTTCTTTGTCAGCTTTACACTAGTATATAATACATTTCAGCCATGTTCACCTCCCATTCCCCTCTCTTGTCCTCTTCATTCTCCCACTGAAACCCTTTCCTCCTACTTCCATGTCCTTCTGTGTATGACTCACTCATTTAATTAGAGTAGCTTCTAACAGCCGAGGATGGGAGTTTATTTATTGGTTCAAAGACAATTTATCAATGGCAAAAATCACTATAAAAGTGATACCCTTCACTCAACAACCATTAGATGCCAATAGATGCTCTAGGAGGGGTGTGGCTTCCTGATGTTGATGGTCTGAATCTTGTGAGGGTCTATGGAAGATACCCACAACTGCAGTGAGTTCAATTGCGTAATGGATATGTCATGCCCAGAAGACGCCCTTTTTGGTTAACATCTTCCCATTCCATGGCTCTTACATTCTTTACTCCCACTCTCCATGATGCTCCCTGAGGATTCAGAAAGATGTTCCATTGATGTTTGAATTTAGTATAATTTTCTAGACACTGAATTTGTTACTAGGAGAGGATTAAGGAAGTTTCTGTAAAACTACTACCCTCACATTCAAGAGAAGTAAAGTGAGAGTGGCAGAACAAAGGTTTTGAGAATCATCAGCTGCTTAAAGTCAGATAATTATGTATGGCTAAGGGATTCAGAAAACCACAGGTCAAAGTCATTGTCCTCACTAGTATAAGACATTATTTGTCTCCACTCCCATTTATCCAGGTGTACAGAAAACATTTTCCAAAAGGAAGAGATGCACATGAAGTCACAAAATCTGGAACACTGTAGATAAGGGGAATTCAACTATCTTATCTAATATTAGGACAGATATAGGTATGATGAAACATATGAGACAGTTCTTTATAAAGAAAGCACTAATAGTTTTTATACAATGCGATGCAATATACTGTGCAATATCTATTATTTCCAATTAATTTTTTATTTCTCATACTTCCCAATTTAAATTTGAATTAAAGTAAATATTGGCATACACATTACCAAGTAAACAAAAGCACTGATGAATCTTAGATAATATCTAAATGCAATCTTAGTATATTTATTACTCTCCCACTTAGCAACTGATAGCCTGTTCTTACTTCTTTCTCTCATGTCTCCTTCTACGTGTCAACTATCACCAGAGACTCTAAGTTCTTCCCACAAAATCTGTAACATGTCTTCTACCTTCATTTCCACACCACCATAAATTTAAATCCTTCCCTGGCAACAGTGTCTCTGCTGAATCCCTTGTACTGAATTCTTTACTTGCTCTACTCAATTTTGTTATTCAACCAAGGAAAACTGAACCAGTAGAAAATGCTGCTTCTCTGTCTAAACGGGAGGAACCTTTCAATGATGGGACTGTGTTTAGGAACTGAAAAATAATCATTGGTGACATAATTTGAAAAATATTCCTCAAAACAAATTTAGTAGTTTATTTTTCTTAGCAAATTAAAGTTTATTTTAATTTCAGAGTTTTGTAGACCTCTCTTAGGAGTTCCTTGCCAATGTCCCCCAATTAAATGTTAATTGTATATATTTTGCTTGTTAGCATTTTTCTATTTTATTGAAAATGGAATTGTTAATAAGGTATATTCTGATTATGGCTTCCCTCCCTCTACTCCCAGTTCTTCCCCACATCTCCCTGTCCTATCTGCACCCTTTCTGTCTCGGGAAAACAGACAAGAATCTAAGGAATAATGATAAAATAAGATAAATCATAAACAAACAAATAGGAATATGACATAAAATAAAATAGAAAAGGAAAAGGAAAAGCATAGGAAATGCATATAAAAGCAGAGAAACATATGTCACATACTCAGAAATATAAAACACAAAGCAGAAGCCATAATTATCTGCAAAGGACATAAAAGATAGGAAAACAAACAAACAAACAGAAGCAAAAAACAAACAACGTCATCAACAAAAATGCCCTGACTTGCCATTATGAGAAAAAGAGCCTCCAATAATTCCATTGAGTTCCTTTATTTTGGCCATCTTCTGCTGCTCAGAAGACTTACCATTAAGAGTGGTTTGTTTCACCTACTGAGACTCCATTGGAAAAAAAAAAAAAAAAAAAAAAAAAAAACTAATTTTTCGTTTACAAGTGGTTATCAATCGGAGATAGTTTCTGGTTTAGAGATGGAAGTATGTGTCAACTTCTCCAGTCAGTTCTAGTACCCCATCTTGTGCAGACCCATGCAAGCCCTGTGCATACTGCCATAGTTTCTGCTAGTTCATACGTGTGCCAGAACTATTGCATCCAGAATGCGTTGATTATTTGCTGTCATCCATCACTGCTGGCTCTTAATCTAGCTTCTCTACCACAGCGTTTTCTGAGTTGTGGGGGATGGAATTGTTGAAGACATCCCTTTTAGGGATGAGTGTTTCAAGGTCTTTTAATCTCTGCAGACTGTTTCGCAGTCTGTTTCTGTATTTTTTCCTATCTACTGCAGATGCAAACTTCTTTGATGATGATTGAGCAAGACACTCATATTTTGGAGTAATTCTATTTCAATAGAGACATGAGGAAGCACCTAATATGACCATGATGTGGTGTGAAGTTACTAGGAGAATGGGCCGGTTATGACTTTCATACATTTGTCCATCATTATTGCATTCCAACAACACAAAGTAGGTATTGAGTTTAGAGCACAACATAAATTGTTGTGCTCTAAACATATTGAACACATCTCAGAGTGTGTTCAATAATGGTTAAAGTTAAACTATTCTTTTTGTGGAGGGTTCAAGACAGGGTTTCTTCTGTGTAGCTTTGGAGCCTATCCTGGCACTCGCTCTGGAGTTAAAGTTAAACTATTCTATAGAATTATAATAAAACAATGGATTTTGATTTTTTTTAGTCCTAAAAATATTTTCTATTTTTTTCCTGAAGTTTTCTTTAACCATTCCATTAACAAATGTGTTTTAGGCTATTCTATGATGTTCACGTGTTAAATCATTCATAAATGTTTTATAACTGTCATTAGATATAGAAAGCAGTGATAACTTTGTGTGTGTGTGTGTGTGTGTGTGTGTGTGTGTGTGTGTGTGTGTGTGTGTGTGTGTGATTTAAAGATAGGTATAACTAGCATGCATATAACTTCTTGGATGGACTTTTATCCTTTCGGTTTCTCCAGACAAGGTTTCTCTGTAGCTTTGGGGTATGTCCTGGAACTTGCTCTGTAAACCAGGCTTGCCTCAAACTCACAGAGATCCACCTCCCTTTGCTGCCCAAGTGCTGGGATTAAAGGTGTCTGCCATCACTGCCTAGCTGAATATACTTTTATTACGAGCTCAGAAGTTATTTGAAGACGCAGTAAATGCATAATTCCTTCCCTGTTAGACAATTGTGACTTTTTAATCAGACATGTTTTGTGGCCTCAAGTTCCTGTCAACCTGGTAAATATGTTCATGTTCATGTCATAATTATTTGTACAGAATATATATTTCTTTGGGTACCATCCAAGACATAAAACATTTAAGACTAAAACAAAAGATCAATGATGGCTAAAGAAATCCTGAACAGAATTCTGTGGTAGATACATAACACAACAATTGATTTCAAGTTCTGGTATATAACCACAGTAATTAAAAACAGCATGATATTGGCATAAAAATGGACATATAGATCAATGACACAGAATCATGTACCGAAATATTTGCTCACACAACTATAATTACATGACATATGACAATGATGTTGAAAACACACACTCCAGAAAAGCCAGCCTCTTTGACAGATGGTGCTGGAAAACCTGGAATTCAACATGCAGAAAAATTAAGTTAGAGCATTGCTTCCCACCCTGCACAAATCTCAACTACAAAGGGATCAAGGACCTTAACATAAGACATTATCTTCTAAAACTGTTAAAAGATGACCAGTTTCAGGTATCTACTCTGGATAAGAATAAATTTCCAGCTTTAAGTATTTTTGTGGCTACATTTCTTTGGTTGAGGCTCCATGAACTTTCTCTATATTTGTATTACTAATGCTGTGCTGTTGTCTCACTTAAGCAGCCATGTTGATGAGACTTCATAAGTGTAGCTACTCTGAAATTTTAAGAGGGTGAAATTTCAAAGCAAACTTCTGTAGCTCTTAAAATCTTCCTGCCCCCTCTTCCAATATGATCCTAATACCAAGGGGTCACAGCCCAGAATTCACATACACAAAAGTAATATTACACAAATTAAGCATGTTTCATTTATATATTTAGGAGTATAAAACATATATATGTGTAATAAAAAAACAGGACAGGACAGGGGAATTATTAACCAAATAAAACGTGTGCAAAGAAGTTAAAGGGAAGTAATTGTCTTGAAATTTAACTAAAAAGCAAAATAAAATGGAGTGTATGCGATGGGAAAGAACATATTGGAAGGAATGCTAAGATCTAAAGATTAAAGTGAGAATGAGGTCACAGAGTTGGGAAGATGAGGGTGGAGAATGGGTTAAACATAACTAAAGATATATGTAAAATCCTTATAAATTCTATTATTTGACAAGTTAATTCACTTGTAAATAATAACTACAATGAGGTTGAACAGAGATATCCCATATGGATTAATGAAATGATAATATATATATATATATATATATATATATATATATATATATCTGTTGAAAGTAAGGAATTAACATTTGGGGGACCTTTAGCCTAGTTAATAATATGGCTTGAGATCATTTAGGAGTATATACTTACCCTGTTGTCCTACTGGTACTAAGCCTAAGTTTCACCTGCCTTTAAGAGAACAAGTAACCAACCTTACTACTCCATAAATTTCCCTTGCAATCACCTTTTACAATGTAAGATAAATACATAGCTTTAATCATAAGTTATGTTCTTTCTTTCCCATACCTCTGACTCAAAATAATGTGTGTGGGTAATGGTAATCATTTTCTGAAAGCAACCAACAGGTTAAAAGCAACTTTAAAACAAATATCCCACAAATGTTGCAGGCAACATGCTGGCCTAAGTTGATAGCATCTGTTAGCAGTTTTAAAAGCTATTCTGGGTCAGATGGAGTCAATAAAGTAACTTCATCCAGTGTAAATCTCTGTTAATGGTTTGTATAAAACATTCCTTGTTCTTTTTCCACGCCATATTTCCTATGCTATTTAATAAATACAGAGTAAAACCTTTGTCAGACATGGGCACAAATTCAGAAATCCAAAGACAAACAACAGAGACAGACAGACTAGACATACACAACAGACTGAATACAGACAAACCAGTAACCACAAATTATAGACAGACAAAGGAAACAATGAGAAAAATCAAGAATTCATAATTGTGCTTGTTTTGATCAAACTAATTCACAAGGAGGTTGGTTTGTTGTCATTTTTAATGGGGCATTAAAGCATTTTGGTGACTGCTGATTGTATTTTAAATTCATTAACCAATAGAGGCAATTAATGGTATTCTCAGAAGACATGCTTTATCAAATCAAAACCCAAGTGATAGGCACAGGTAACCATCATAGGAATTATTGATCAGGATGGCCCAAAAGCACTTTAAACAAGAGAGACTATTGCTAGTGGTTTGTTTAAACAAAAGTTATAATCATAACTAGATCATTAGACCCTATTGCTGGAGACACTTGTGTTTTGGTGCAGGACATAGATCAATCTTGAACTGACCAGGAAATTCCAGGCAAATGAGCTTTCTTAGGACTGGAAAGTGTAATGCATGATGCTGGGGATAAATGATATCAAAGGTCTTATCCAGTGCTGGTGCCTGTATGCTACAATAATGACCTGCCAGGAAAGATGTACCCACTTTCAGCAGTGGCAAGATTATTAATGGAGGCAATCAACTGTTCTCTTGAATGGATTTGAGGCCAGCTCCACAGGAGGGAATTTATTCCTGGTTCTAAAAACATAGTCAAAAACTATGACAAAGGAAGCTTGTTGATATTTTCTAAGAGGGCACATTGGTAACTTCCTTTCTAAGTATTTATGTTTGTACTCACAGATTTGTACATTTTTCAACCCTGGTCTAAGGTTTCTTATTGCACAGTTAACTTAGAGACTCATAATTGTCCAAAATGCTGAGAATAAGCAACTGTGAGGGCTCACAAATAGATGAAACATTTATGCTAACCCACTAGCGCCCACAATGCTCAGAGAACAAAGAAGAGAAGTTGAAAAGAGTGTACAAACCAGAGGATCAGGAGAAATGATGTGAAAGGCTGGCCTCTGGGCACGATGCAGCTTTTATAAACTTGAACTCACAGCAGTTATGGTTATCTGAACAAGACAGCTATAAAAATCACGAGTTGAAAGTTCCAGCATGGAAGGTGGAGGGCCTTCGGAAGAAACACCCTTATTGAGGGGATAATGACAGATGATGGCTGCTGAGTGATGGAGAGTCAGTTCTTTTGGGGAAACAGGCATGGTTTGCCTGTCCCCAGTGGATGACACCCCACACTCCATGCACATACACACATACATGTTGGAAATAGCAACTGGATTTAGTTGTTGATTATGAAAACAAAGACCTGAAGTTCAAAGGAGGATGGGAGATATATTGAAGAAAGGTAGAGTGGGGAGCTAGATGGAGGGAGGGGGAAATAGTTACCTATATATGAAATTTTCAAAAATAAATAGAAGTTCTTTTCCTCAATGAGTTTACATTCTACTATCAGAAATCAACAAGTAAAGCACATAATATAGTAGAATGTGGTAATGAAAGAAAAAAAAATCTGAGATGCCCCAAATTTAATTACAGAAGTTTAAAGGTGGGATGAGGAAGTGATAAAACAATCATTTAACATTAAATGATTAAATAACAAGTACTAATCATTTAACAGCTGCCTGTGAAACCAACAAGATGTCTATTTCAAAGCATTGATTTAAATTCCATCACAGCCACACACCACCCAGCCCCCAGCACTGTTGTTATATCCACTTCCTGACCTGCTTACCCCAGTCTCCTCAGAAGCAATTTCTGCTTCTCAGGGATTGTCTTTCTATCTTAAAGCTTCCTCCATTTGCATAATCCTGTGGCTGCTTCTTATCTCTGGCCTGTATAGATTGCAGTGATTTTCTTCCCCACAGTTTATTAAAAATAGCCTTGGACCTGCTGCTGAAATTGTAGGTACTTCAGCCAGGACCTATCCCTTCCATTTTCTGTCTAGTATCTGAAATAGTTCAATACACCAACTTACTCCCAGTACCTCTTGCCCTCTGGAGTTTGTGGTTTAAAGTGCCAAGGGCCACTAGACACACAAAGAAAATATAAAGTTGGAAGAAGTAGGTTAGAAATTGAAAATTTAAAAAGGGTGCTCAGAAAAGACAAGAAGATAACAATTAAGCAGATATGTAGAGCTACTGATTATTTAGATAAACAGAGATTACATGAGATGAACAAGAATTTCACCAATTACAAGTTTGAATGAAATTGTGCATAACATACAAGATAATGAGTATACTTTTAGGAAATAGTTATTTTTTGCTCAATTCACCCACTGGAAACAAGCAAGGATACCACACTAATCTCTTTATAATTATATCAATAAATTAATTCATTAAGTTCCTTCCTTATTTGGATAAATAAATTTTAAAGTAAGGTTTGCATGGTACTGGCATACTGCTGCCAATCCAAGTCTTGCAGCTTATTTATAGCCAAAGAACTTCCTACTCTTCATGCTTTTTTCTTTTATTGAAAATGGATTTTTTCATACAACATATTTTGATCCATGTCTGCATGCTATTCTTTAACTTCATTACTGTAAGTTCTCTGTGAGAAGATATGACCGAGAAGTGTGAGAAGTGTGACTGAGTTAGGTAGTATGCAGGAATGTTCTAATTATGTGGGGCAAGTTGAGTGATTGTGATCTACTGTTGTTAGGTAATTCCTTTGACATTAGACATTAGCAGGCATGAAACACAGTGGAACTGAACCCCTCCCTCATGGTCAACACTCTGTAACACAAACACAAAAAAATGTAAGAGCAAGGCATTTTAAGTACTAATCACAATAATGTGAACTGTGTCTTATCTCTGACCTAGAGTGTAACATGACATCCTGAACTTTCTTCAAGATCCTCAGTGGGCAAATAATCTAAACCTGGCTCCAGGACCTTTAAATCATTGATGATGAACAAAGGTATTATTGCTCCCTCCTTAAGAGACAATCAAAATAGACCTGTCAGTCATCTGTACAGGATAAATAGTACAGAAAAGGCTGTGTGTTCTAGAAATCCTCTAGAAAAACAGCATAAAGCTTGTCTTGAATGCTGAGCAGAAATGGGATAACTCTGGGCATCACCTGCTCTTACTCTTGACAGTGATTCTCAACCTGTAGGACCTGACTCCAATTGGGGTCACATATCAGATATTCTGCCCATTGGATATTTATATTAGTATTGATAAGTAGCAAATAATTTTATGTTTATGGATCACCACAATGTGAGGAACTGTATTAAAGAGTAACACCATTGGGAAGGTTGAGATCCATTGATCTAGAAGGAACACTTGACTCTGTCATGAACCCACTCCATCTTCTACCCTCTATTATGTGAATTACCTAGATTTTTAAATGACATCATGGGGACTAGGAAGATAAGGGTAGTGAACACTGAGATCCTGGTGATAACATCAACCTAATAATAAAACCCTCTCAATTCCTGTCACTTCTACAATGCTAGAAGCCCTTTATGTGCCTGGGTGGGAATAGTTGTTAATATGACATCTCATGACAACAACCATTATATATTGCCAGTGTGGTAGCATACATTACTCATAATATTGTATGAGAAGCAAACTATATTGTATGGAAATTATCTTGCCTTTCCTAGAGTGGTCATTATCATCTACTAGAGATCTTTGGGTACAGGGGGAAAATGTGTCATGTGTATCAAGAGAAATGATCAAGTGTTAGCAGTATCTAAGGCAATTGGCCATTCTAAATAACTTATATATCATGCCAGGAATATCTTAATGCTCTAAAAGTAAGAAAAAATACTTTTAAGAGAAATTTCTAACACCCCCCCTTAGGAGAAGAAACTATTGAGACAATGGAATTTAAGGAAGTAACTTTCTCAAGGAGTCCCATATTAGAAGCAGAAAAGGCTAATTCCAGGTAGAATATTTTTTTTTTGTTTTCAAAGAAAACTTATTACTTTTTCTTTATCTGAACTACTGCAGATAGGTGGTCACACCTTGTTAGAGCACACATCACATCCTATGATGCTAACAACTCTAGTCACAATACCAACTGTTAGTAAGTCCTAGACTAACTTATTTTAGAATAGTCACACCATCTTCATACCCTCTCTTCATTCTCCCCCCACCAAATTAAATGAACATTTACATACCCATTTCTAACTACCTAAGTTGAGAATTGTGTCAGAGGCTCAGTTAAAAAAATAAATTTGAGCCATCCTTTCCAGCCCTGTGTTTAGAAGATACTTGATTTCTCTCCACAAAGTTACTCTGAGAAGAGATCGGCATTAATTATGGAGAGGACCTATTGATTCCTATCTATTTTGGAGTTATTTTTCTAGAAAAATTACAACCAGAAGCATAAATTAATATTTTGCTATGTTTCTAATGATACATGATGTCTGATTTTTTAAGGAATGTATAAATGCAGGAATGAAAATGAATTATAGTAAGTAATGACAGCAGGGAGACAAATTCTGATTAAGGCTATTGTACTGCTGCTTCTTCAAGAACTATGAATATCTTTAGAAATTAAATATATGCAGCTGATTAAATATGGAAGCAGTCAGTGAATTCTTCACACACATTCAAAGTTCAGGAAATATTAGGTAGCATCACAAGTAATAGTCAATGCTTTATGTTTCTAACATAGAAAATTGGCAACCCTGTAGTTAACCTAAAACAGAAAAGATGTCTGTTTAAATGTGTTGTTTTTTTGTTATTCTAACTTTATATGTGTGGGTTTCTATATATTATTAAAAATCATGAAATTAGACTTCAGGCTGGAAACAATAGCAAATATACAATGAAAATAAAAAAAATAGTAAGACATGTAAGAAAGGACAAACACAAACATGCCCACAGAGAACATCAAGAGGATAAATGAAGCAATATGTATTTAGGAGAAGGAGATGAAGAGGAGAAATGGGTAGGGAAGGAGGAGGAGGGAGGGAGAAACACACAAAACACACACACACACACACACACACACACACAGAGAGCGAGAGAGAGAGAGAGAGAGAGAGAGAGAGAGAGTTTCACTACTATATCCTGTAAAAATAATAGTGTTTATTTTATAATCTAGGAAAGGATTTTAATTCAAGAATGGACTACTTGAATTTATATAATAGTGAATAAAATAGTCAGTGCTACATATATACTGATAGGGCAAAAATCAACAAACATTGCTATTTTTGAACTTGGACCTAAACAGATTTGCTTTACAGTAATTACCATACTTGCTAGCTACAAGATGGTCACTGTGTCACAGGGTAGTAAATTCTTCATTTATGCCATCTATTACTGAAACTTTGTCAATACAGAAACACAATTCTTACCTTAAAGGGTATAAGGACAAAATTTATTCTGTAGCCAAAAATGAGTCACCATGGCCCAGGAACACAGATTTAAGTTGTCCCAAATTCCATGTGCCAAGGTAGAAGTAGCTTCATGAAATTTTTATTGTAATGGAACAAAGAGCAGTCAGAAATCAAGGTACTTTTAAAATACATTGGCAAAAATATCAGAGGTGGGTAATAGGCAGGCAAAGAAACCTTTTCCACCTCAAATGCTTTCTGGTAGTATCAGCTTTCTGGTTGGTGAAAACTAGGGTTTTTTAAATTAATGCATTCAAAAGGTTTTAATTAGGTAGTCACGGGATAATAGGTCCTGCACATAAGTGAGCAGAAAAGAGTAGCCATTTAGGGGGCTAAAAATAGCATAAGATAAATTGTAATTAGTCTCTGGACTTCCAACATTTCAACCTGTTCATAGCAGTGAAGTCATAATCAGTTACTCAGACTTCCAGCAAGGTCAGCAGAAGATATGAATTCCTCTCTGGAATTCTTTATACTTCCATGTGAGCACAGAACATCTACCATTCAATTCGATGAAAAACTAACTCTTGATAATTTAGATCCAACACTCACAGCTGCCATTTCAAGACTGACCCAACGTTCTAAGAGGTGTAGCTAGTGTGCCTGCAATTTTGGTATTAGATAGATGATTACAGACAAACTTCCAGAATAGTGTGAACAGAGAGCTACTGAATTTATAAGATATCATAGCAGAAGGGCTACAAGGGACAATCCAAAAAAATATTATTGTTCTGTCTTCATCACTGTTTATTCATTTTATAAAATATATCATCACATGCTAAGTGAGTATTCATGAGTCCACAGATTGAAGGGATCATTCACAAATGGCGAGCATTTGCTATACATTAAGAAGTTATGAATATTTGAAAGCCCTTTCCTCAGATGGGTCAGACTAATGCATTCCACTTCTTTAATGTACTCTTAGAGCCAGCATACATAAATGATCACTCAGTTATGACAAGAAAAAAAGCAAGCCTCATGTCAAGGAACATAAAGACACAATTGACAGTGTCATATCTCCAGAAGAAATCAAATGGGATTTTAGGGCTAGCTATTGCTGTAATATTGTACTGAACAAATTTATGGCATGAGAGATTTCTTAATAAAATCTGAGTACTCTGTGAAAGCAATGAAGTAGTACATTAGCATCAAGACTTCCTTGTGGATTAAAGCAGGAACAAAGTCAGAAATGCCTTTCATTGAATTTTCTTCCATGAAAATTAATTATTACTTGAACAGACCTTATGCAAAACACATACGATGTAAGTTTTTTTTTTATCCTACATAGCATCTTTTCAAAAATTAATTACAGCCAAGAGTTTCAATTCAAATGGAAAAATATTAAAGCAGTATGGGGAAATGGAGAGATAATGAAGTCATTTTTAAATTAATTGAATAATTTGAATATTAACAGATCTTTCATAGATCTTAATTTCTGTTCAAATGTAATTGTTTATATGAGTATTCAGTATTTTTACTAAATCGGATTTTGCAATGTGACAATTAATTATTTGGTAAATATTCTCTTCTTTAAAAATCTTTCTTTTTTTAAGAAAAATAGAAAGGATTTTAAGTAAGTTTTCTTAGGTTGAACACAATAAGTGTAGTTCATCAATTCGTGGCATCTTAAAGTCAGACAATGCATAATTCATATACGTTTAACGAACAATTGAATACTCCTATTTACTTTTACTGGTATAATGACAAATTTCTTGGGAAAACCCTGGAACATAAAGAGTTGGAGATGTAGTTCAGTGCTACAACATTCTTTTGATTTGAGAACAATCCTTATTTTTATTCCTACCATTGCAAAAACAAACAAACAAACAAAAACAAAGAGAGGGCAAAAGAAAAAATAACAAAAGAAAGGAATGGAGAGTGAGACAAGGGAGAGAAAGGAAGAGAAAAAATAGTAAGAAAGAGAACATGTAGGTAATGTACCTTGTCTAGTTTTTTTTGTTGTTGTTGTTGTTGTTTTTTGTTGTTGTTGCTTTGGTTTTTCGGGACAGGGTTTCTCTGTGGAGCCTATCCTGGCACTCGCTATGGAGACCAGGCTGGCCTTGAACTCACAGAAATCTGCCTGCCTCTATCTCCAGAGTTCTGGGATTAAAGGTGTGTGTCACCAATGCCCGGCACACCTTGTTTAGTTCTTGTTCAATAGCCCATCACTCCATATAGATGGACATGGGGGCACATGCCTATAATTCCAGAGCTTAGGAGATGAAGCATCCCCAAGTTCAAGGACAGCTTAAGATACATGGAACTCAATCTCAAAAAAATAAAAAGAGCCATATAAGGCTTAAGTACTTATATTCATGTATGTGAGGACATACATGCATACATGCACAATCCAATATCAGAAACAGCATGGTAGGATTAGTGAATTCAACTCTACCACCACTAGATACAGTCAAACGGTCACTCTACACGATTTCTGAAGGTGATAAATAACCCCTGAGGTTGCATTGCTGGAATCAAGCTTTGTCAGTTTTACATTACTCCATATTGTGTAAAACACTGCATTTTCAACTGTGCTTTGCCCTAGGAAATGGTATTTCTTCAGCTGCTTTTGACTCCATTTTGAGGATAAAGGATGACCCTGCATTTGGGTAGCTATGTGAATGGCTCCGTCTGTTTGGCAACACACACATACCACAGAGGAATAAATGACTTATTCTTGGGAATAGAAAGAGCAAAGCTTTGTAAATTTATTGGGGTAAATTGATGGTGTAGGGAAACATCCAGATCATATCAGGAATCGATGCCCAGCAACTTGTTGGACACACTCTCTTATCCAGACCCCATAAACAAGAGGATGTCATCTCATCACCTGATATGAGGGGTCAACAAGCAGAGAAGTAGCCACTGTCCCCAGGGACTTCAGTTTGGTTCTATTCTTGTTGTTGTAATTGAACAAAGATACAAGTCTTACCTTGAAGGGGAAAAGGGTTAGTTTATTATGGAGCCAAATATGAGTGCCTATGGCCTGTGAACATAGGTTACTCCAAATTTTATGTTCCAATGAGGAAGCCATTTGATAAAATTTTTATCACAATAGAGCAAAGAAAGGCATAAATCAAAACAGTTTTCAAGTATATTGTTGGTTCTGTCAGGTGTGTGGGATAGAACTAAGGAGGGACGACTCTTCCTTAGGTTTAGATGCTATATGACAGCATTCTTTGACTGGCATAAATTAGGGGTCTACATTTCAAAGGGTTTGTGTATGTTAATCCTAGATTGTTAATTAAGTACAACTCACAGATAAACAAATAATGGCTGTTTAAGGGACTAAAGATATCCCCAGATACACTATACTTGAATCTGGAACTGCTCTAATTCTTTACAACACTGAAGTTCTAATCAGTCACTCTCTATCAACAGATCTTCTTCCTTGAAGAAGATCTTCTTCACACTTCTTCACACTGCCTACTCAAGTTGCCATGGTATGTCCTGTGCACCAGGATGAATCTGCTGTCCATGTGTCTACCCTTCTGTGAATGAATCTGTGTGTTCCCGTACTCCTCTGTGCCTGGATTCACTACAGCTCAGCTCTGACTGTGTAGCCTGCCTGGAGGACAGCAGCCTCAGAGCTTCTGCAGAGACCTCACTTTGTTGGTTATCTCATTCCTACAAACTCTGATACATCTCTATCCCTTTTCACGTCTGTCTTTTCATGACACCTTTAGACCCCCTAGCCTCTTTAACTATCTGTAGTCATTCTGTAATCTGCACACATGTCATATAGATATACTCACTGTGTGATATGTAATATGTGATATGATAATTAATGTTAACAATTAAGATATGAATAAATGAACTTTCCTTTGCTTCCCCAGTCATGGATACCAAGAAGAGTAGGAGTATCTGGTAAATTACTATCAATGAAACCATCATCTCTGGTGTATCGATTGTTGTCAGCAAATTCTGACATTGTGAAAATCAAGGTGTTTCTGTTTCTGACAGATCATGATTTCTGAGGAAATGGCAGTGTCCACACTGACTTAGTGAATTTGAGAATAAAGCATAAGTATCAGACAACTTTATGCTGTTGTGTCTCTGTCTGGAAAGCATCTGTGTGTATGCACTTTGTGTTTGGAGGGGTGCATGTACACATGTGTAGATGCATGTGGAGGCCAAATATTGATATCAAGGGTCTTCCTCCATTGCTCTACATCCTTGTTTTATGATAGGGTCTCTCATTGAACCCAAGACTCACTAATTGGCAAGACTGACAGGACAGTGAATTCTGGGATCCTCTGACTTTTGCCTCTCTCTCTGTACCAGGGTTACATGAAGGCATGAGCATCATATGCTTTTCATGTATGTGCCAGGAATGCAGCAAACACAAGCTCTCATGCTTGTGCAGCAGACACATTCTTGTGTTGTCTCTTTAGCCCTAACTGAGATTTTTATTGTAGACAAGATGTCTGATTCTGCCCCCATTAAACAGATGACTGTGTATGAGATGCAGTAACATCAATATTCTCTGTTTCACCACCAACTTCCCAAATGGGTGAACAGAATTTCTAGAGGCCAAGGGGAGAATATTTTATTTGGAATGATTTTCTATAAGCCTATCCCTGCCCTAGAGCATTCACTTGTGAAAGCTAAAATTTGTTGTATTTTCTGGAAATTTCCCTTTCTGAAAGTGTATAAAATATTAATTCGAAATGAAAATAATGTAAAATTGATCAATTCATCTGCCAGATAACACTACAACTATAGACCTAAAGCAACTTCAGACAAGTGACTAGTTTTTAATAACATTATCCCTGGCAACAGTCTGTATTAAATCTTTCAGGGGCTCTGCTTCTATTGTGGTTCCTAGTCCTTGTTCTATTATCTGCCCAACCCTCATAGTTTTGATTACCAGCTCTAGAACCAGTCATTCCTCACAGTGAGTTATAACTTTTTAATGAGAATCACTACAGACAAGACATTGTGTTCAAGGGTTCCCACCCATTTCTGGTCCCCAGGATTCCAAGACTGACTAGTGTTATAAATTGCTAAGGCAATAGGTGCTTATTTTGTTAATGCCATGCCCCTAAAGTTGATAGAATGGTGTCTTCCATTGAAATCTGCTTTGGCTTGATCCATCCTCCCCAAATTAAGGCAACTTTGTGTGTACATTTCTGTGGAATTCCAAGGTTCAATGTATGAAGTGTCCTTTCATCTAAATTTCAAGAGTGACTTGAGGCAGTTGTGTCAGCTCTCCTAGGACTGTTATGATCAAATCCTTTCTTCTTTCCCAAGCTTCTTATCCCTGTGGCTCATCTCCAAATCCACTGCTCTGTTAAATGTGATTTATTGCTTTGGAAATAAGTCCTAAGAGTCACATATCAAGACCAGAAAATAAAATGCAGTGAAATTAAAGTGAGCCCACTGTGTATTATAGCATCATTTCAACATCAGAATATAATACATGAACATTTACATATATAGTTATTTACCTAACCCCCACCCACACACTTATACATGTTGATTTTAAGTATAATTTTTAGGTGCTATAATACATTATTTAACTGAAATGAAAAATGTTGCAACCATTGAAAAACATTTCAGGTTTTTTCTTAATATGTCTCTATATAAAAAGTTTTACCTCAACAACTGCCTACTGTTTAGTTGTTTTGAAAATCTTATATATTTTCAGGGAAGTTGGTTTTCTCTTTCTACTATGTAGGTACTAAGAAACAAACTCAGGTTGTAAGCCTTGCTAGCAAGAATATTCGATACTGAACCATCTCATATGCCTAAATACCTTTTAAGCTTTTATTCAAAACCTTTACCTAGTGTATTATTTGATATCTCCATTTGATAGAATAAGAAATTTCAATTCCAAAGGCATTAGTTTGGACTGAAATATAAATAAGCACCACATTCTAAATTGTAATTACCCAAAGCATATTTTTTTAAGATTTTGCTCCAGTGAATCATCTTTAATGTAGTATTTCATCTGACCCAAGGACAAAGGATGGGGGCCTGCCTACCTGTGCATTTACACCAGCTACACCCAGAGTGTACCACACTTCCACCTAGAGTATGGTCTATTTCACAGTCCTTTCACTTCAAAGAAGGGCAAAAACTAGGTGGGATGACCAGGGTTTTAAAACTTTGGTCTAATGGTTTCGACTTGTTTTTACCATGTGCCAAAAGGCAACTTTCATTTGGAAAATACAGAGATCACACTATTTATCTGCCCACTGACTATTACCTTGCTGTTACTGTTGTTAATTTGAAACAGGGTCTATTATAATCCAAGTTGGCCTCAGACTTACTTGTGAAGTTGAGGGTGACCTTGTTCTTATAAAGGCAGTGGTTACAGACTGAGCCACTCCATGGCTATGGCTGCTTCCCTTAAATTCACTTTTATGACCTCCTTCCTTACTGTATATTCAAGTCAACCCTCACTGCCTTGTTTAGTTTCTCCAACCTACACTTTAGCTTTCAGATTAGATCATTTTTCTCCCCAGGAAAATTTGACTTGTTATCACATATGGGAATCTGGGGAAGGGAATCCTGCTGTGTGACTTCAGAGCACCTTGAATTTTTTTGGACTATTGCCAAACATGAAAAAAAAAGTTAGACAAATTAAATAAACTATCTATCTATCATCTATCTTCTATGTCTATTTATAGTATCTATATCTATATAATATTATGCATCACTTTATATATTTACTTTACAGTTAACTTAATAGGCAATTGAAGTATAGAGGCAGATTTAGGTCAAATTTAACCTAACAGTATTCATCACAATGCTTTGTAATTTGCCAAGATAATCATGTATTTTTGTCTGCTCTAAATCCCTAAATCTTGCATATTGACAGGCTTGTGAACAAGCTTAGCAAAGGTTATTAAGTGAGTGAATGAGTGCTTAAATGAGTGCTTAGAAGATTCATATAGTTTCTTCTATAGATGATTCATGAAGTATAGATTCATTTTTACATCTGGTTTCTTCTTGTAACCATGACTTATATTACATGAGCTATTCATTGAGCAGTTTCAAAACAGTAGTCCACTTAGGTCATAATTTACTTTATTCTTTTATTCTTTTTTTATTCTATTAATAATTTTTAAAAGTACAGTCAACCAACAGAGAATGTATGATAATAACCTAGAAATTCTTCTATGGAAGTAACAAATTCACTGTCACAATTAGTAGCTGGACAGAAATAACTATGTAGGGAACAAGATACACCTATTCGTAGCTTGATTCTGAAAGAGTTGGAAATAGTAATTACACAAAACTTTCTCTTAGGCATGTCCATTTTGTGCCTCTGTGTGAGATAGAACATGACTTTGGAGGTAGCCACTAGGAACAGTCCTTTCCTTAAGTGCTTGTTATATTAAACAGCATGTATGTGTTTATTTACCTCTCTGCCCTTCCAGCTAAGACTTGGCCTACGATTGTAGCAGCTTCTTTAAATGAATACTACAGAAACCCCACAAAAGACATTCTGAAACAGCAATAATAAACAAACAAATCTCTGAGGTTCCAGGAGCGATGGTTTATGACTCTACTCCTGGAGAAGTTTCGCTGTGAGATGGACCATACTCATCTTCAATGCCAGAATGTGAGTGAGAATCTGCTTTACAAAATCATTTCCACATTTTCTTCTGACTCTTTCCCTTGGGTCCCTTCTACTTTTAAGAGGCCTTGTAATTACAATGGACCTATTCAGATTTAATAATTTCTAGTTCTTAGTCTTGTCTCCGTTTCAGAAATGCAGCTTGACTGAAGCAGAGTCTGTTTATAAATAATGTTAATGTTAAAGTCTTACTCTGGGTGTTTCAGCATCTTTCTGCACTGGATGACAGAGGAGTTCCATTTGTGGATTATGATACTGAGTTTGAAACCCACAAAGTCTCTGAGATTGCTGTGTCTATTAGTTGTATATGCATGATTGTTCCTTCTCTTTATAATAAAAACTTTAATGTGTTGCAAGAAGCCTTTAATCATCAAATCTTAAAGTTAATTAAAAGTTAATGTAAAGGTGTATTATTTAGAAATGAAGCAACTTCTCAGCTATTAAAGATAAAGAAATTCATCAAATAGGCTGAGAAAGCAATACATTCTATTGAGAAAGAATGCAAAGTTTAGAGAGATACAGCTTCTTCAGTATCTCAGCAAATCCTGCTTAAGTAACCTCAGAAGGGACCACTGTTTTCTCCTCAGAGAAACATGAAAGGAATTTATGAAATATTGTATGACATTTAGCATACAAAAGCTAATCTATATGAAACAGCTCTCTAACCAAAAGATAAGTGGTCAACATAGGGGACACTGCCTAGCCTCAATTTAAGGGAAAGAGGATATAAGCAGCCCCTGAAAACCAACTATTCCACTCAAATAGTGCCATGCCTGGGGTCTGGGGATGTAAGCTTATTTTTCAAAAGTTCTCGAAAATTGTAATATTTTTAAAGAGTACACACTACTCATCATGATTTCCAAATTGTGAAGCTGCTCTTCTATTCTTGAGAAATCTATTAGCTACCAAGACAAAGCATCATGCTGCACAGTATCATGTACTAATAATGTCATCTTGTACAAGGTAACATGAGACCCAGTACAATAGTCGTCATGTGTTTGTAGGAACTCTGGAAAGTTCTGGACAGCTAAAGTTTTTCCTTAGAGCTTTAAACATGATAGGACTTTGACGTTTATGAATGGAGAGGCTGTTGCTGTGAAGGTTACCTGTCTATGGAAGGGGATAAAATATTCTAAAATTCAAAGGTAGAACATTTATCAAGGGTAAAGTAGCATCTAGATCTTGTTATATATAAGATAGAATGAGTGCATCAGCATGAATACAGACTGTGTGGGATGTAGGTGTGATTCTTGTGCTGAAGTAAATTGAAAAGGATGCAGAAACAGAATAAAGCATTGGGAGAAAATTTCCAAATCATCTTGTACTTAAGAGAGCAGAGTTGAAGGAAGGAATGAAGGAGTTATAAAAGGAATTAAGGGAGCAAACTTCAAGGATATGGAGTTTATGCCTTGGCTCTCATTTGCATGTTAAGGAACACAGCTGTGGTAAGCAGCAGCCGGTGATAACGTGTTCTTCATAAGAAGTTTACTGTCACCATCAGATAAACAAAACACAATGGGGGAAGCTGTGCTTTGGTTTAGAGTCCTCATGTTGGGGCTATTTTTAGGAATGTTTTAAATTTTAAAATAGAATTTCAGCAGAGTTTCTATATAATTTCCCAAGCTTTGGGAAATCGTTGGACATAGGCTGTACTCATTGTTCAAAACATTTCAGCATGTAAATAAGAATCAAGTTTCCACCTTACATGGAAGAGCTGTTTTAACTGAAATACAGGACTTTGGTTCTATCTCATTTTAGTTTTATTGTTTTGTATATGAAAGTATGTGCCACAGTTTTCAGCATTCAAAATCTATGTGACAAGTTTTCTAACTACAACAAGAATAAATATCAGAATATTCTGTCTTAGAACTCCAATACTGCTGAGTATGAAGAAAAACTGCTGCTTGCCAACAGTTGCAAATTTATCCGTATGTTCTTTGGCATAAATCACTAACAGAGCCACATATGTGAGCCAGTAAAAGAAAACTGCTTCCTCAACTTAAAAAAAATCAATTATTAAATACCAAACAGTGATGGGGGAAGTGCTTCTATGTATGTGTTTGTCTTATTGGATGATAAATAAAGTACTGTTTGGCCAATGAGGCAGCAAGTTATGTGGGAGTAGGAGTCAAGGAGGATTCTGAGAAATGTAGTAGAGATCCAGGAAGGAAGTGACATAGCAGGCAGACTCATATATAAGCAAAGACAAGAAGGAAATGGTTCTCTCTTCCTCCTGGTCTCTGCTCTGGAGTTACCATGTGATCCGCCTGCAAGAGAGGGTGCCAGTGGAAGGCGTCCTCAATAAGGTAAGTCTTATAAAAAATATAGAGTTATGATAATTAAGACTGAGCTAGCAGATGAGAAATCCTAGTCATTGGCCAAGCAGCATTTGTGCCTTATATAAGTCTCTGTGTGTTACTTGGGATCTTAACCTGGTGGCAGGCAGAACTTGGGCAGTCTGGCAGGAAGAGCCTATGTGGTAGCTGGACTCAGGTGGCTTGGCAGAAAGACTTATTGTTACAAAACATAATTTCCAATTAATTTCACTTGAATAAAATGCCAAAATTATGTGTATCATGTAAAATGTCTTTTTCAAATATAACAATTACCGATAGCTTTGTGACTGATACTAAAATATAAGGCCACACATGCTTCTGACTATGGAGTACTACACTGCCTTCAGAAACTAATAGATACTGGCTATTTAATAAATCCTCTTTCATATCACAGTATGTTGTCGGGGTGATTGTATTAATGTTGCTGACTTGGGATCTTTCAAAGCACAAATAATAGGGATAATAGTTCATATTTTACCAACGAGATAGGAGGGAGCAGAGAACACTCCTTTGTATAGGATGTAGAATATAAGCAGCAAAGGATTTTTTCCATTTTTTATTTGTATTTGTAAAAAGAGTGTTTTACATGTCAATCCCAGTTCTCTCTCCCTCTCCTCTTCCCCTGCCATCCCCACCCCAACTAAAACCCTACCTATCACATACCCTTTCTGCCCACCAGGGATGGTGAGGCCTTCCATAGAGGTCTTCAGAGTCTGTCATATCCTTTGGGATATGGCCTAGGCTCACAGCAGTGCGTCTTGGCCCAGGGAGTATCCCTCTATGTGGAATGGGCTCCCAAATTCCATATCTAGCAGCAAAGGATTTTTAAAACCAGCTACTTTTAAGGTTTTGCAACATGTCATAATAAGAAGTGTGTGTGTGTGTGTGTGTGTGTGTGTGTGTGTGTGTGTTGTAGAGATAATGCACTTTAAACATAAAACCATGTATGACATAATCATGATTATATCTGCATTCTAGTCTTTCTAAAAATCAGACAGATCCACATTTATCTCAAAGCATTGTGAACATTTAATAATTTCATGGGTTATATAATGTCCATAATTGAATTCCTGGGTGCTATATTATAGCCATTTATAGCCATTTATCTATTTATTCTCACCACTATGAATTGATGCATTACATGCATACCACAGAAAATGTAACAAGCTGGGTGCCCCAGACACATGACAACAATTACTATAACTCCCATTCCTTATAGAGAGGAAAGCACTCAGGGAGCTTTCTTAGTCCAGGTGTCTGCACCCGGCACTGTTTGTCCCTGATGAAAGATGGTGAGTCTCTAGGTCCCATTCCGGTTAAGGTGATCTAGTTTTCTCTTGGAATTTACAGATCATCCTATGAGGACTCTTCTCGCTCCTGTGACTGTTTTTGCCTGAGGCAATACATCTAGCTGAACTGGATGGAAAGTCCTAGGTATAAACTGAGTTAAAACCTTCTCTTTTTGACTTTGATCAGGATAAAAACAAGGTAACCTGGAGGCAGAATTCCTAAGATGATTATTTGGAGATAGATGAACATGGTAATTCTCTAGTTCCCATTCCGGTTAAGGTGATCTACTTTTCTCTCAGAAAACAAAATAAAATGCATGGATGCAGAAAAAAGACCTGGATTGAAGATGGGAATAAAAGGAGTTGGAGGGGCTATAAGAGTATAGGGGTCAAGAGGAACAGAATATATTATATACATATAGGAAACTTTCAAAGAATAAATTTAGTCAACAATAAAAAAGGGTTATGTGATAAAATGAAAATAATTCACAGTGACTTGAGTACAGGGACACACTGGATGTAGGCATTGTTAAATCTCATGCAATCTAAAACACAGTTCAACCATTCACTTTTGAACACACAAAAACTCACTGGAGCTTTTTATGTAGAGAAATAAAATAATGATTGACATTTAAGATTATTTTTTTAAAGATGAATACTGACCAAATAGAGGGCTACTATAATACTACAGAATGGATAATATGTCAAGGATAATCTGACAATGATAGAAAAAAAGAGGGGAGAGGGATTTTTGTTTAATGTAGAGGAAATTATTTCATGAGTCTATTTAGTGGCAGATGAAAGACAGTATTTCAAGGATAATTTATCAGTTAAAGGCTTGCTACTAAGTACGGCTTTTCGTTCTTGTCAAATAATAAAAAAAAAAAAAGGCCAATCCCACTTTTCTTGATTGTGAGTTCATGTTTTAGTAAGCAGATTTTTAGATAGTTCCAAGGGTCTAATGCATACAGCAGGATTGTTTTTTGTTTAGTTTTATAAATGAAAATTCTGAGTGTAGAAAATTCTGTGAATTGTCTTAGAGATGGGACTCGAGGTAATTGGAATAGATACATTTTCTAAAAATACAGAAAATACAAAGGAAGTAGCTCCAAGCCTTCAGATAATCCCAAAGTCCTTATTTTGTATTAGTCTAATTAATGGTTGTAACAGTGTCTTAAGAATATATTTTTCTATTGTATAGATAAGCCAATACATAAAGAGGTTATGAAACAAGCCCCAGGGCACACATATCTGGTACAGCTAGGAAATTCAGCCACTTATGTCCCAAAGCCCACAGTCTAAGCTTTTCCATATGAAAGGTGTTTTATAAAGATGACCAAGAATTCTAGGTTACACATAACAAGGTTTAAGCTCACATTTGTCTATGTTCCTTAGACTCAAAAGGCCCAGTCCCACACTCACAAGCACCAGAAATTATAATGTAAATGAAGTCTAGTTAATAAATATGCTATAAGTATATGTACAAAATCCACAGATTTATTTCCTTTAGAAGGAATACATAATATCTCATTTAGTGTTCATCAACTTAGAGTCATATGTTTATCCAGAGGACCCAAGTTTGGTTCCTAGCAGCCATGTCAAATGGCTCACTATCTCCTGTAACTCTAGTTCTAGGGAATCTGACCCCAACTCCCTTCCTCCCCAGATACCTATACACATACCATATATATCCACACAAACATATACACATAAATAAGAAAAAAGTCTTTGGAATATTCCATTTACATTTTATATCTTTTTCTGTTGAAATAACATTGGGCTGTGTAAAACAGATTAATAAAATTAATTTGGGGCTGGCAAGATGACTCAGAGGGTATTGGCCTTTGTTGCCATGGCTAATAACCTGGGGTTTAGTTCTGGGACCCACAATAGCTAGAGGGAATATATTCCTTCAATTTGTCCTCTGCACTCCACAAGAATGCTATGGCATGGGCATACTCCACCTAAACACACAGTCATTAATGTGATAAAACTTTTTCAATTAATTTTACTTGATTCTGTTTACTTTTAAAGGCTGTTTTTAGCTTCCTACTACTAGAAAGTGTGGCTATCTCATGTGGCTCACATTATTTCCCCTGGGCTAACACTGCAGGATAATTCCCCCATCTGTTATCTACATTAGCTGTAGATAAGCAAGACAAAGTATTCAATGCCTGCTTTGGCAGTGAGGTTCATTCACTGGAGCTCCATGCTGGTCATCTAGGATATAGGCCTTTGGTGCTGTTTCCATGGTTACCTTTTCTTTGGAAGAGAAGAAGTGCTTTACAGTCTGAATGCTAAAGGTTTTCCTCCTTGGGCTTTATGTAACTTCACACTGGTTTTATATCTGTATTTTTCATTATTTTCCTATTTTTTTCTGAGATTCCAGAACTCACCAAGTGTTCGTTGAGTGTTCTCAGGAAGAAAATCATTTAAGAATTACTTGAGAAGCTTTCTCAAATTATGCAATCTCATCACCATAGAATTTACACTCCTTGTCTTCTTTGAAGAACTAATGAAATAAGTTCTTTATCTTGTGATAAACTTTAAACTAGAGCTAAAAGGGCCATTTGTGTTCCAAGCTCCGCCCTCTTCACCCCACAGCCTCCCAGCATTGCTCACTCCCTCACTTGCTTACTCACAGAGGGCTCCATGTGTGCCCCCTGTATTTTAGATTCTAAAATGCTGACATCATCCTACTAGGCAAAATTCTCTTAATGGAGGATGTGGACTTAACTTGGAACTTCTGGCAGGTCTAGGTTCCTGCTTATAGAAAACATTTCAACAATTAACAGGAAGATTTCATGACCTCCTTCCAGGCAGAGCTGGGAAGATTTTTTTCTTACAAGTAGTAATACAATGGATATCCACAAAAGAAAATTGATGACACTAGCAAAGTAGAGAGAAGTACTTTTATTTTTCCTTGTCTCTTACAGTTTCTTCTCTATTATGTAAAGCCTTGTGGATACATTATAGTATTCTTCAGTCAGTTATATGAGATAGCACAGAGCAGAGTTTAGAACTTAGAGCATCTTATGTCTTCAACCTGTAGACTGGAATGTAACAGTAGACAGAATAAATGAGATACCACACAGAAATTTCTTGGAAAGGAAGATCTCTATAAATCTTGGCCCCTCTTCTGAAGGATAATTTATTAATTCCTGAATGCCTTTTTTTTTGCTTATGGGTTTATCACATAATTTTCTGAAGAACTGTAGCTATTTAATTTAGTTATTTAATTTATTATTTAGTAAACAGACTGTGGAAGTACATTCTTTCAAGGAGACAAAATTAAGACACTGGTTACAGTGTTTCTCAGTTACAACACATGAGTGTACCCACAAGAAAATAAAGATTGATATTCTACTAACTGCTAATTACTATATATTAAGTATCCTCAGGATTTGAGTAATCTTGCCAAAGTGATTTTACAAGCAAGCATTAAAATGACCTAGAACTTTCTCAACCAATAGGTTGCTATCAGGCTATTTCACTTGTTCTAACTATTACAAAAATATTTGACATAACTTCATTTATACTATTGTGTCTCCTTATTTTTCCACATCATTAATTTTTAGAGAAAATGATTGTTTATATTGGATTTCTACCATGAGTATGACTTACAAATAGGAAACTTTTCAAAAAGTTCAAAGCTATAATAATGGATAAGGCTAACAGTTCGAGCAATGCTGGGATGCATCTCACCACTGTTCTCATCTGTTTGTAACAATAACATCATTCAAATTCCATATGTTCATTCCCATTTTTAGCTTTATTTGACAAGCGCTACACATCTTCTTCAGTGAATCAAATTTAAAACAAGAATTCTGTGAAAGACAAAGTTATAGTAGCCAGCTTTAAAATACACTCATTCAAAAATGTTAAACTCTCATGAAAATATTTAATAAGACACACACTGAAATTATTTTCACAATCTTTTGGGTTAAAAATGTTTCAGTAGAAAAAGGTTGGAAAATGTCCATTAATGAACTGTACTTCCAATAAACTAATTTTAATTTGAATACTGTAAAATTCCCATATCCAGAGATAAGTTTGTAAAAATAATTAGAGAAACCTTATATGAAATATCAAGTTGTATGTTTAAGGTAAAACTCCATTCTTGGGCTGGGAGTGTACCTCAGTGATAGAGTTCTTGCCATCTAGGCACAAGTCTTTGGCTTTCACTTCCAAAGTTACCAATTTTCCTTTATTTGCTGAAAACATTGTTGCTTCCATGGTTAATTTTGTGAACATAGCCACACTATGGTAACCAGATGTCTTGTCAAACATTTTTCTGATGTTTCTGCAATGGTGATTGTTACATGAAAGTTGTATTTGAAACTGTGGCTCTGATTCACATTTTCCCCCAAAACACACTGCACCTATCAACTGAAGGCCTTTCTCTCAGAACAAACAGGGACCGTCCTGAGGTAGGAAGGGTGAGATCTTCAGATGCCACCAGACTTGAACCACTGTTCCTCAGCCTACTGGCCTTTGCCACCAGGTTGTAGACTTGTGTTGCCTCTACAATTGAGATATATCATCAGGATAAATAGTTCTTTTATGACTGTATGTGTGCATTTGTCCAAATAAAAGTAGCAGACTTAAATATCAAAATGGTTGGTTCATTTTTGATTAATGAGTACACATGCTAATTCAATGCTTTTGTCTTTGATATCCCACATTTTTTTAAACAAGGCATATTGTAATTATTTTTGTTTTTAATTAAAAAAACAGAAGAGACAGTGACTCAATGTACAATACACATATCATTAAATTAAAAACAATCCCGGTGTTTGATAGACGGTCTGGTGTTGCATATATCCCATATATATCCCATATAATATGATGTTTTGACAGTTTCAATCTTATAGTTCAAAGGTTTGTTCTCAAAGTCTTATTACAGGATCCTAGGCTTCACGGTGTAGATCAAATGCAGAAGCACCCGTGAAACACTATGAATTACTTTGTAAACCACCACATTAGATTTGATATGGTGATTCACAAAGAAATCCACAGCACTTCACAGTTTATGTAAACCTCGTACCCATGAGCCAGTAAAAACCATATTCACTAATGCCCTAAGTTTGAAGAATATTTAAATCATCATCTGATCTTTTATAAGGCATTAATGTAGAATGGCAGAATATGAGCAAGAGAGACAAATTCATGGTTATCCATTCGTTTTTACAATTATCTTTTAATTGGAAAAAGAAAAAAACTATGAAAATTATGACTACAACGTAAAAGCAAATTATACCTTTTGTGTTATACATCAAAAGATTTTACTTAGAATAAGCAAAAATCATATATATGAGTCTTACATGCAATACATACATGTTAAGATAAATTTTCTCTAAATCATCCCAATTAATATTCTAATTAACTTTGTAAGTACCTAGAATTGTGTTTTGCATAAGTTCTTAGATTTTATATTTTTCTATGCTATATTTGAGTAAAACTTTCTCAGTAAAAGCCTTAAAACTGAGGAAGCTACTGAAATGAATCTTACTTTCCTCACTAGGTCCAACTCTGAGAAAAATACATGCCAATGTAAATGAAAAAAATCCATAACCTGGCCATGTTTTAAAAATCACAGTAATGAGATACCTTTCTTTTTCTCTCCCTTTATACTTGCTCGAGTAATAACATTTATCTAAAGATCAAGAATAAAACTACAAATTTAATTTATTAATGAAAAGAAAACAATCTACAAATTTTACTGGTTTAGGGGCATATCACTCAGATCTATGGTTCTGAGAATTTTAACATTTTAAAGTATATCATGAAATGTGAGGATTAATTAAAATATGATACTTTTCAGAATGGTATGAGCATAGCATGTCAGAGAGTTCAATAGTATCACTGTAGCTCACTGCACATTCCCAAATCAATTACAGAATGTGTCCAGACTGGCTGACTGTGAGAAATGAAAAATTTTAAGCAATGGGAAAAAAACTTGTAAAATTATAAACATATTCATAAATATGCATTACGTATATTTATATAACAGGCATGGTTCTATTCAGATGCTAAGGATATAAATGCAAACCAAAATCATTTCTTGGCTTTAAGCAACATAAATAAATAAATAAATAAATAAATAAATATAGAAGAATAACTGTGTTTCTTGAAAAGTATCCAAACTAGTAGAGATTGTCTTCAGAGTTCAAGTTACCTAGTAGCAAGAAGCTTAAAGCTGGTTCTGCAGTGTAATCACCCAATCCTAGAATTTGAAATTACAACACAAGCTAGCAATGGAGGTAGGATAAGAACATTTGAAGCAGATGGGTCACATGCATGTCACAGGCAATCTGCAGAGGGAATAGAAGTGCCATTTATTCTCTGCTATACTATTGCTGAAAAAAATTACACAAGATTTAGGTATAAGTGAAAACTATCAAGTACATCAGGAATCTAGACAATAAATGAGAAAAAATATAAAAAAATGACCCCACCCAGAAACAGTATACCTGAAAAATGTATATGACAAAAATCATAGCTATGAGGAAGTTTCCTACCATAAACCAAGTTGTGTAAAACACAGGAACAAAATGTCTCAGAAGAAATCTCTTTGGTAAACAGGACAATTTTCCCTTCAGTATACCAGCTGAATAGGTGGAATAAATCTAGAAACCAATAAATGCTTGAAATCATATCACTGTTAGGGCTCAGGCTATCCAAATATCCAGAAATGAGCTCAAGCTGAACCATAGGAGGATTTCCAATGGCTAGATCAAAGGCAGCATTCCTAAGGAACTTCTGAAACCATTTCTCATCTGAGACAAGGATTCATCTACCTAGCCTCTGACTGATGGGGGATGTCCTATATATAAGTTTATCTTACTGGTTGATGAATAAAACACTGTTTGGTCAATGAGGCAGGAAGATAGGTGTGAGTAGGAGACTAGGACAATTCTGGAAATGTAGACAGAGGGAGACCTTGAGAGCCACCATGTAATGGAAGAAGGAATAACAGGTCCAGGCCCTTCTCCAGTAAGATAAGACCACGTGGAAATACTCGGATTAATAGAAATGGGTTAATAATTAAAACAGCTAGCCAATAAGATGCTCTGGCCATCAACCAAGAGTTTAATAATTAATATAGCATCTCTGTGTGTTCATTTGAGGCTGGGTCCGCTTTGGGATCAGGCTTGTGGGAAAGAAAATACTGGCAACATCTGGCAGAAAGGAGAGACTCTCTATTGGCAGACACCTGTGGTGCCTAGAAGTATATCAGTGAATATTCTGGACTCTACACTCCCTCAGCCTCACAATTACCTTTTATACATTTTAACATCCACCCTAGCATCCTTGCCCATCTCTCCTCATCTCTACTCAAAAGTCCTTCAAGCTCATAGGCTTCCTTCTTCCCAGACATTTATTCTTATTACTCAGACAGTCTCACTATCTCTGCTCTTGTTATTCTCACTACCCACACACACTCTATCTCTTGCTATCCATGTATTCTTTCTTATTCTTTTACTCTCTCTCACTGTCCTCTCACTATTTATCTATTGCTCTCTCCACTGTTACCTCCTGTTCTCCCACTTCCCTATCCTTTACCAAGTCCTGTCTGCTGTACTTTCACTCTGCTTTGGATGCTTCCAGATGGCTCTGGGTATTCTCTCTCACATATCTATAATTAAAACCCTCCCTAGTTATAGAGTGATCATATAAGCTGTTTCTTTAATCACCTGATGAATCAGGCCAATTTTTCCTTTGAGAGTCAGTATACCAGTAGAGAAGATGAGATAAATTCAGAAGCCAGCAAATGTTTGAAAACAGAATAAATCACTTAAAAAGACAGTGTTAAATAGATTAGTGAATAACCATTCCATTCTAATGTGAAATTTGGTTGGTCAAGTAAGCATTGGAGTGAATTCAAGACTGAATTTCTAAAATTTCATCCATCAGGATGCCTTATTTATTTACACAATACAAGTAGACAATCTAAATCTAGCTCTTGGTGCTGGGGGGTATCTGGCTTTGTTCTTCTTATGGTTTTGAATGTAAAACAACAACAAACCTGCAAGAAAACTTCTCTTTACAGTGAATTCAAGCACTGAAAATAATCATTTCATTGTTTCTATCAATTATGCTATCAATTTTATAGGAAAGTATATGGTCAGCAAATCAGATGTTATGGCTGAACTAATTTTCTGGTGAACTGATTAAACAATACAATTTATTTTCAAACTTTTATAGTATCTGACTTCAAAAATAGGTGAGGTATATTATCCATTAATGAGTGACCATAGTGCAGTGATTCACTGTTTTTTTGTTTTTTTTTTTTTTTTAAGCTGAGTAAGAACTCTGTGACATTTCCTATTTGCAATCAACATCTTCATTAGAGAAAATTGCTCACTGGTTATTCTTGGTTTGAGCATACAGATATATTCATAAGTACATAGTACATGGAGTAAGTATGTAGTAAAAGCTATCATCTATCTTTGCATAAGAAGACTATGTGATGTTTCCATAACAACATTTAAAATGGAATTGCCTAATGTCAATTGTATTCTTCTACAATGGTATACATGTCTTAAATTAAGCATGGTTATATGTCAGAAAATACTTAATAAATTATATAAAAGGAACATGTTCCATGTTTTGAGCCTGAGAGATGAGGGGAGTCAACATCTAAGACACTCAAGGCAAAGGAGAATTGTGTCATGAATGTGATATGTGCTGTACAGTGTGGCATTGCAAGCAATTATATAGTATTTCTGTGTTCTGCTGGCAGATGTCAGTGTGAAAAGTCATTAATGTTAGCATTAATGTTAGTTGTCTGATTAAATTCGGTGTGGTACTTATTCACCAACCGGGGGGGAAGTTCTAGGAAACTGTGGTTCTTCCTAATTAAGCTAATCCTAGTCAATAAGCTTATTAGAAAACAAATGCCATCAGGGGACTTGAAGCTGGATCCTCAGTTCTGATTTGAACATCTAAATACAGTGGAAAATGTCTAGATTCATTCTTATTAGAATTTTTTTTAACTCCATAATTTTCAACACACTGGGCAAAAGACTAATCGAAATCAAAGAGCAAAAGGTAGAAGCTGATATTATAAAGACAGGACAAATACAGCGCTCTTTAAAATAACTACTGAAGCCAAGAAGAAGTAAAGGCTGTGGAACTATCATGGGATCTGCACTTAAGGAACAATTCATGCTACTATTCTGACAATCCATACTGGTAAGCTGAGTTGAAAGCACAGCTCCAAAGGAAGCCTGGGCCCTTCCTGGTGATGGAAACTAAAATGAATAGGCACATAGCAAGCAAAATAGCATAAAAATAGAATAGTAAGTGAAAAATTTATGCTCAGGTTAATACAATCCTCCTACTGTTGCTCTCCTCCTTTTAGTTAAAATATGTTTCCTGTAAACACTGAAATAAGAATATAACTTAAGGCATAATATATTACCTATGACTAGAGAATAATCATTTACAAGAAAGTCTTCAGTAGTGATGACAGTCACAGAATAGATGTTCTGGGAATGCAACAAGACAGTAAATCAATATATTAATCCATATATTCAACAGAATTGCTAATAGTAACTGAACAACATGCATTATATACAGCTCTGTCTTTGCATAGAAAAGTAATGATGAGGTCAGTGATATTGTTCATCAGCTAAGAGATTGCTGACCTGAGTTTGATCACCAGAATCCATAAAATAAAAGCCAGATGTAGTGATGCACACTTTTAACTCCAGAACATTGGTGAGATAGACAGTAGAGACAAGAAACAAGAGACAAGTTGCTCACAAGATAGCTGTCCTGGAGTATGGATACACAAAATGAGTAATCCTGCTTGAACAAGTTAAAGAAGAGAATTAATTCATCAATGTTGTACTCTGATTTCCACACATGTACAGTGGGACACATCTGAACACACACACACACACTCAAAATTATATCTATCTATCTATCTATCTATCTATCTATCTATCTATCTATCTATCTATCTATAGATAGATAGATAGATATATTTAAAGATAAGTTATCTCTGTTATGTATATATATATGTATATATGTATATATAAATATGTATATATGTATATATATAAATATATGCATATATGTATGTATATACATATATTTTAAAGATAAGTTCTCTCTGTTATGTATCTTCAGATGTACAGGCATAGCTCCATGCCTCAATAAAAAATTAAAAAAAAACATTTAAAACCCAAAAGTGATTGAAGGTGTTCATCTTCAGGGCTACATAATGCTGATTCTAGTGGCAGTAGATTACAAAAGAAACTTACCATTGACAAGTATGTGATAACATCTGTAGGAATTGCTTGTCAAAAAACCCCTGCAACCTGCTACCAGGCTCACTAAGGCTCTTGTTGGCACTCTTCCTTGCCCACCAGAACTAGCAGATAGGGCCATGTTACTGAAGAAACTGCACACTTCTGTTGCAAATTATAAAGAGGCCAAGCTAAAAACTTCTTCCATGCTATAAGTTAGAAAGCAACAAAAGGTAAGATGCAGAGTGGTGTTATGGGCATGAGAAAAGACATCAACAACATTCTTACCCAGCTGTATCTTTTATGAACTACAAATCTGCTGGTTAAGAGGTGCCTGCATGTGGAATAGTGGCATGAATGTTATGAGGGCAACCAAGCATTCTGGATTTGAGGCCCATACCAGAGGAGAAAATCCATGCCCAGTACAATAAGCCAAGCCAACAATCCATGCTTGGGAAGGTATTAGGTCCAATGGGGGAACTTATAGTAAATTGCTTAATTCAATTGACACAATATAAAACTGCCTTCTAAATATCTGAAAATGAGTGACAGTTTAGAGTATATCCCTAAACAAAACATTTAGAACACCCACTTGAACTCCTAGGGAACACTGTGAAATGGCAGCTAGGAATAACATAAGGTAATAAAATAGGATGAAGATCTGTCAAATTATATCTTTAGGTATGGCACAACCATTATATTGAGGATCTTCAAGCAGCTGTAATTACTTTCCCTGGGCCTATACAAGTTTAGTCCTGTCAATGATCTAAACCACTGATGGAAGGGACACATGGATCTCTACCCCCATCTTCTGACTGATTGCCTACTCATAGATTTCAGGTAATTCTCCCATTGTAAACCCACTATTTAATCAACTATATTCCTATGGAAATCTCCATACCTATGATCACACGGTGATCATAAAACAAAATGAGACAAGAATGCCAGACAAAAATTTGTAGGACAGAGGGGAAAGTCATCTAAGAATACAGAAGAGAGTAGATAATATTCATTATGCACATATATGAAACAATCAAAGAACATATTTAATGAATAGAAAAATAAAAGATTAAATATCGACACTCTTAAACTTACAGTATCAATGTAAGTATGTAAAACAGATTACCCACAAAATTGATGCCATTTTCAGTTTTTAATGACAACTTCAGAGCTTTTGCTCACTCTTACAATATATGTATATTAATTTGTTTATTTCTGAGAACATAAGGTATAAAAATATCTCATTTTCAAGATGCAGAAACTATGTATCAGGGAGACAGTAAGTTCTTCAAGGGTAAGGACGTAAAAGACCCAGGTCTGCCTAAAAGATTATGGTTACCCTCTCTCCTTAAGTTTCCAGTACTCAGAATTACCTCCAGCATTTGTGAAATCTATTAAGGGAAGAAACTGAAACTGAAATAAAGAATATACATTTTAAATCATACTAAACTCTATGTAGCATCAGCTAAAGGCATAAATTCAAAGACGGAATAGGAATGATCTCATTTTCTGCATGTAACTCGAAAGCTAACTCACAAATTCTTGGCAAAAAAATTTGCAAGAAACAAAATGATCAATATTTTATGTAAAATACCCATTTACATGGGAAAATAATGATCAAGATTTCACATCCTGTGAGTGATCCTTACAGTTTCATGTGATACACACTTACTGCAGTCTCTTAAGAAGTGTGTGATGATTTCTATGTCGTGTGTTTTTTTCTGTGTATTTTATTATAGAAATTCTAGTACATATTTCCCAGTGAATGATGGCTTAACTCACTGTTAAAAATCAATAATCCAGGGAATATGATTTAGAGATCCTTTCTCTTTTTTTTGATACAGAGGTCTGCATTTGATCCCAGACAGGTGTGCATGAAAGCCTGTGCAAGTGCATGGCACACATGAGATTCAGGAAGACTGAGCTCTTCAAGGTCAGAAGAAGTAATGGCAGACCTGCATGCATGTCATTCTTCTTCTGCTTCTTCAAGACTGAGGCCCTTAGAAGATTGCATTGTGGACAATTTCCTGTCATCTCACAAATAGCTCATCTTAAGTCAAACTTCCTCAGATATACAATGTTCTGGATTTAGTAGGCTAATTTAATTTACCATTTCTTTTTTTGCAGAGAATTGAGTGCCCCCCTTTAGAAAGGGCATGAGAGGAAATAAAACAAATAGACACTTAAAATACTGAAACTTCTATGCTTATAATTCCCCTCATTAAAGAAAATCTCATAATTGGTGCAAAGCTAAGGAATGGCAAACATAATTTGGTTCCTGTAGAATAATGTTTTCCAAGCCTTAAAGATTACATTTTGTAGACGAAAATTAAGCACAGTATTTCTGTTTTTCAAATAAAGGTATAAAGTGAATATATCACTTAAGGTCAAATTCACAGTATATTGAATAGCAGAGTGATTATAATAATCATTGATCGTCTATCTATATAATTGATCGAAGATAGTGTTTGGTGATTTGATGTTACAATTGACTTCCCTACAGGATTTCTCTTTGGTTTTGTTGAGACAGGGTCTTGTCCAGTTTAGATTGTTTTTGAACTTGCTAGGAAGCCTAGGATGGTATTCCTGATCTTGCTGCTTCTGCCTCTAAACATCACTGTTGCTTTTGGAACATGAAACGCCTCAGTGTGAAAAGACATTTCCTCCCACAGATGTCTTGGTCCTTCTTAAACCCATTGCTCAGCTATTACATCCATGGAGAAATAGTCTCTGACTCTTCACACAGAGGTTGCAGCTTCCTGTCAGTCAGCTTCCTGTCAGCCAATGTTCTTATGGCCAGGTCAGCACTTTCTGTTCATTCATGAGTAATAGTTTCTATTGGGCTTCCTATATAGAAACTGTGAATGTGCCTTAGTCACATGGAAAAAACAACTGATGAGGAGCAATTGTCAGCATATATAATGAAGGCTCCATCAATATAAATTAAAGTATAGCCTCAACAATTACAGTAACATACACATGACAGAAAAGGGAGAAAATCCAAAGTATATGAAGATGTGCATCTCATTATCTCTCCTCTACTATAACAGGATTTTTCACCTTCGTTCTTCTAATGCTTTCTTTTATTTTCTCAATTTTTAATAAATGGGTATGTATATATGTATGTATGTGTAAATGAATATACAAACACATATAGAAATATGCAATTTCAAACAGTAACAAATTATTTTACCTATTAGACTAAGAACAATTAAAGTACATGTCAGTCAAGGGTATAATGGCATGGGAAATCTTACTGCATTGCTAGTAAAATAAAGTTGGCATTCTTTTCTGGGGTATATTGCAAAAAATATCAAGTGCAAATAGACATATAATTTTATATAAAACAATATGCCTGGAGTACTACCACTATGTCTGCAGGGTAGAATGTCGAATCCTCCTTCCCAATGACACATCTGTATTCCCTCCCACTTTCTCTTCATCTAGGCAAGTACATAAATACTTTGGTAAACATATTAACAATGATATTAATTGGATAATGTGTTAGCAAAACTGCTAAATAACTTAAACATTTATCAATATAAAAAGATTAAACATATCACACTTCAAAATTATTACATATTTTCAAAAATGAGGTATTAATTACTACTATGCAAATCATATGCAGAAAATTTGCATATAGCAAAATACATGAAAATATGGCCATAATTACCTGCTCATTAGATCATGGAACAATATTCATAATATAAACATGTTTGCATTTAAGAGATATGCTGTATTAGTTTCAAGTATATGTGGATTGTGGAAAGAGAAAGTGGGAGGGAATACAGATGTGTCATTGGGAAGGAGGGTTCGACATTTTACCCTGCAGACATAGTGGTAGTACTCCAGGCATATTGTATTCAGCATTAAAAGTATAAGAAAAAGATTTCAAGTTTTTCTTTTTTTTGTAATATTAAAGCCCAAATTCAGGAACACTGTCAACTAGGTGTGCATTTTGATAAAATTATACTATCCACATATACCATTGAAATCTTTATTTTTGTAGCACATAAATCAGAAAGGTGCAAGGAGCATTTTTCCAATAACTATTACATATGAAACGAAATATGCACATCAAACTGACAGGTCTAGACACACATATGAGTTCTGACAAACAGAGTGGCTGTATGTACTCTTCTGGTCCTTACCTTCCTATATATAAAATGCTTAGAATAGTATTTCATCTCTGAAGATTTTGGAAATATTTTGTTAATAGTTTGTGGTTAGTAATACTTGGTCTCTTTTATGTTTTTGACTATAAGAAATCTTGTCAATGGAGGTGAATAATAAATTTTGCAAAAAGATGCTTTGTACATGATTTTCAGTCTGTATAGTCAGTGGTTTTTTTGTTTGTTTGTTTGTTTGTTTGTTTGTTTGTTTGTTTTTTACTCTTTTGGCTTTTTTGGTAGCCTGTCACTCTGCTCCCAAATAAATCACAGAAAGGAGTATTAGTATTACTTATGAATGCCTGGCATAGCTTGGTTTGTTTCTAGCCATCTTTTCTTAAATTATACAATCTGTGTTTTGCTTTTCTCTTTCTGTATATCTTTCCTTTCCTTCTTTGTGTCTGGCCCCTGGAGTCCTCTTCTCCTCCTTTTCTCCCTCTTTGATCTCCTCTTCCAAGAATTCTTCTTCTATTTATTCTCTCTGCCTGCCAGCTACCTATCCTTTCTCCTGCATTGCTATTGACCATTTAGCTTTTTATTAGACTAATCTCATGTTTTATACAGGTAAAGTAACACAGCTTTCTCGAGTTAAACAAATGCAACATAAAAGAACACATGACACATCTTTGCATCATTAAACAAATGTTTCACAAAATAAACAAATGTAACACATCTTAAATTAATATTTTACAAGTCAGTTATATTATTTCCTGTGTTTACAATGCAATATTGTCTTTAACCTTTCACTTCAAAGCTATCTTCATTTTATGCTTCATTTTTATCAAACCAAAGAAGCACTCAAGTTGAGAAAAATATACAAAAATCATTTAACTCAGGTTTTACACCTCCAAGTAAAACAACGGACATTAAAAAACAAGAAGTATTAGTGTATTTTAATCATTCACTCAATAGAAATTCAAGAGTTTGTCTGGGTGTCTGATGTTTCAATGCCCTTGGGTTATATTATAGGAAACAGACATTTATAGGCATCACAACTTCATTTCCTTTGGAATTGCACTACTGCTTTTGTCTTCACATATATTAGAAATAGTGGAAGAGATGACATTTAACAGGAAAGATAAGACCTACCAGCAGGGCACAATGAAACAATAATAGGAAGGACTGAAATGATGTTATCTCTTGAGAAACAATGAGAACAAGTTATATCTCTAGATGTGATGACAAATTCAGATAGCATTTTTCATGTTATAGCTATTTAATCAGCTATTTTACCAGCTGTTGATGATACAAAAGATTCAGAATAACGTAGTACAGAGGATTCTGTAGAAATTATTCTCCAATAAACAAATTTAACACTTTACTTCCACACAGGTAACATGACATTTCCGTATAAATGATTGGCTCTTAGAAAAATTAATAATTTTTAGACTAAATAAAAGTTAAATTGACAGTGTCTAGCTTGAATATTTGCACCTACAATCACAATAGGTTAAGTGGGCAAATAGTTTTCCATTTTACAGCATTTAGACAAATTCTGTCAGATAATTTTCAAGGAGAATTCAATTTACCTAACTGGAAAACTCTTATTATTAAACTAAAACAAAACCAAAAGACATATAACTGGAAGTCAACAAATGTTCTTTTACCTGAGGATTAGGATTCTACCAGCAATAACAAAAGAAAATTGAGCTAAGTGTGATTCATATTTAACATTTCTCAACTTTTAATAACAGAATTCAACTATGTTTTATTTCTACTTGTGAATCAATAACTCAAACACTTTTTATCATCAATTAGTATTTTCTTCCAGATGCACGTCAGTAATGAAAGTAAAGGCTGGGAAAGACTTTAGTAAACACTTTTCCTAAGGGTATTTACAAGCTAAACCCCAAAACTGGGAATGAAAAATTTGGACCAGTGAAAGTTTTCAAACAATGTCTTTTTGAGGCAACTTAAATTGAATTACTTGACATTTTAAAACAGAAACAGAAAGATTGTGGCTTATGGATCAATTTTGAATGCTGAAATATTCTGTATAAGATTATAGTCCTTTCTTTAATAAGGAAGGATTTGACTCATAGTTGCATAGTTAATTACTCAGAGGAGTTACTTCCTACTATTTAAAAGTCTCTCTCTCTCTCTCTCTCTCTCTCTCTGTGTGTGTGTGTGTGTGTGAGTGTACTTGTTTGTGGATTTCTTTGTAGAACAAAAACAGCTTCAAATCACCTGGAGCTTGAGTTACAGGTACTTGTAGGCTATAGGCATGAGTTCTCATAAATGAACTCAGGTTCTCTGCAAGAACACCATCTGTTCTTAATCACTGAGCAGTCTTTCAAACCATTTCCTTCTCTTTTGATATCATATAAAGAGTATTTTTATTCAATAGTTTTAATATGTATTTAGGTAATTGAGTATCTAGAAGCTACAATATTATAGATCCTGCTTTTAATATAATTCATATATGACATAAACGTATATCATAAAGGAACATGTTGACCTAAAAGTCCAATAGTAAATGAAAATTCTGATGTTTTGGTAATATGAATAAATAACATGAATGAGCTAAATAAATGTAGCATGGTGGTTGAATATGACAAGTGAAGCAAAAATACTATGGTTTTTAAATATGACATTTGCTTATTTTGAGTCACAATATGGAATCTTTTGGAAAAAGATTAAAACTGAAATTAATCTATGATTAATATATCTGGACTGATATTCATTTGAAGTTTATATTAATTTAAAAGCCAATATTTGAAAAGGCCATGAAAATCTAAGGTTGGTGGATGGCTTCATACACATCAAATGGTGACATAGGTGACATTTTTTCATGTCACCATTCTGTTACTGTGTAAACTGTAGCAATATAATCAGATCAATGACCATAATTAAAACAAATTTAATAAGCAAAGACCTTCTCATAGTTAACTATTTTCCAAACATTTTTTTCAATTACTATTCTGTGTTTACATATACCATTTTGATAATTTTCTCTATTATGGTACAAAGTTTGTCCCATTAAAGGCATTTAATTTACATTATACAAATTTACATATTTCTTTTGAATTTATATACTGTAAAATTCAAGTAGGACAGGCTAAATATAGCAGCTTGTTTGCTCCAATGGCAGCATGCATGCCCCTTATAGTAGCCCCATTCCATGATGTTTTGTGGTAAAACAGAACTTTTACCCTTTCATCCTTTAAGTACATAAAACACTTTCATGCTCAGAGTTTTGGCATCTCAGATCTGTCACTCCTTTCAAAACCTTAATGACATACTCCAATGGAAATTTTATTGCCAACTCTCAAACCTGGAGTTTAATAGTTAATTGAAATATGACTTTCTGCAATGATAGTTCATCCATCATTTGTTCATTTATTTGTTCAATAATTAGGGACAAATGTTCACATTCTTAAATCAATGGTCCTTGTTGCTAAGAACACTTTGTGTTCTTGATCCTATCTTCCTAACTGAGCATTAATTAAGCCATAATTCATGTCTAGTCAACATCCCTCCCCCTCCCCACAAAGAGCTAGTATGGTTATCAATTAGAGTATAATTATGGAATAGTAACAGATAGTGCAGAGCAAAATCCTGAAAAGTATTAGTGATAATGACTTTATTTTATTTTGATAGCAAAGATTCCTATACCCCTCTCAAAAAACCCCACATGTTATTTTGTTTCCATTAAATATTTTCCATTTATTTTTATTTTGACACAACCCCAAATGATTAAAAATGATATAATAGGTATGTGTCCATTTATGTCAAACACACAAACACATACACACCAAAAAACAACATACATTTTGTTACCTCTGCCTGAGTTCATTTTTTTCTGTCTATATATGTATCTGTTATCTATTTCTGTATGCATCCAAAATTATTCATATTTAGAACCTTTGTGCATCAAGTTACAAGATACTTCATTCATTTCATAACTTCAACTGAAATGTCTAAAATACTATTATCCAAAAAAGTAACATTTTAGTATCTGCAGAAATATAACTATCTCAAGAAGTTTGTGGGTATAAGTTATAGATACTATGTTATTTGTTTATGGAGCAATGATCATATGTGAAAAATAATAATTTTCACCTACATGTTATTCTATCTCAAGAAATAAGATACCAGCAATCTTAGAAAATAAGAGTGCTATAAATTATAAAAATTAAATAGTCCAATTTAACATTTACCAATTGCTTTAGCAGTGGCCTTTAAAGCATTTCTTGCTCCCCCTTTTCTCCTTCTTCTTCAACTAGGAATTAAGCAAGGTCATATGTTGCACTTATCTCTCATGTTCTTTATTATCTTTAAGCTGAAATGACTTGTCTCTTTTAATATTTTAGTTAATTACTGATGTTTTTAAGACTTAAAACCAGGCCAGTAATTTAACTATCCAATAATGTAAGCTTTTTTCAGATGGATTCAGTTCTCAAGTTTGTTTGTTTTTTTGTGAGTGAGTGAGGAGATCCAGAAAGTTGATGTTAACTTAATATGCTCTTACTTGAATAAGCATGTCTTAATCCAGTTTCAGGTATTTCAGATAGATCTCTATATTTGCTGCTTCTGAAGATTTCTAGGTTTATGTCCTCATTTTATTTGGGGCAACCTAATAAAGAACAACTCATTAGACAGAAGGGATATTAATCAATTGATGGCATTTTTGATTCCCAGTCCCATAATCTCCTAGAATATATCAACAGAGATAAAGTCTCCCAATAATATTCAGCATATTTTAAAACATCGAGGTCTGTTTTGTTGCTTGATAACAATGACAGGGTACTGATTTTGGATATTCACAGGATTTTCATGTGCATTGTTACATTTGTTCCTTAAGAAGTTTCTGGGAGATAGGTTTCAGATCTGGCATTACTATTCCATATTGGAGGGACTCAAGTCTTGATTTTAAAATGACATGCCCAAAATTATATTGGTAATTAGTAATTTCAATTTCATCTTAGTTTTCTGAACTGAAAATGAAGTGCTCAATGTCATCTGGAGTTTTCATCACAGCGTAATGTCTATGATTAATATAAATAAGAAGAAACCTTTCCAAACAACCCCAGAAAATAGCTCATTAAGATTGTCCTGGTTAGCTTTACCTATCACCTCAGCATGGCCTACAACAACATTGGGAAAATAGTCTCAATTGAGTCATTATTTAGATTAGGTTTTCCTGTGTATAAGGCTGGGGGAAAATCTTGATAGTTAATTTACCCAGCCCACCATAGGCACTTCCCTAGGATAGGAACAGAACTATTAAAAGTGAGAGAAACAAACATACAGAATGAGTAAGTACATTTGTTACTCTCCGCCCCTGAGTGTTGACCTAGTTTGATGTCTGTTGTGATAAACAAAATCATGAAAAGTAACTCGGGGAGGACAAAGGTTCTTTGCTCTACACTTCCAGGAAGTAGTCCATCCTTAAGTCAGGGCAGGAACTCAGGCAGTAACTTGATACATATTGCTGTTTACAGGCTAGCTTTCCACGGCTTGCTCAGCTAGTTTCTTTTGCAACCCAGGTCCATATGTGACAACACTCACAGTGAGCTAGATCCTCACACATCAATCATCAATTGCAAAAATGTCCCATGGACATGTCCCTGGGGCAATTTAATGCTACAGTTTGTCAGTTGATAGTTACTCCTTTCAGTTGATTTCAGTTTTTCTGACGTTGACAAAAACTTACCATCATGACTGTGGACATGATGTGATTGTGGCTGTGATCTGTATTCCTGCTTTGGCATCACCTCAGAACTATAATATAAAAGAATACCTACTGCAGAAGTGGTTTCTTGGTCAGGGTGTTTTACCATAGGGCCAGAAATGAAACTAGAACAAAGGATAAGGTATATTGAAGGTTCTTCCTGGAAATTCAAATACAACTAGTTTACATATAACTTATCTTTTAAATTATCACAGCAGTTTTACCTTTCATATAGTCCTTTAACTTCATTTATGTGTTCAATTAATTGAAGGTTTTTAAGCCCCATTAGGTTTTGACCACACTTTGTAAATGTTCATGTTGACTGAGAGCCATCATGATGGAGCTTCACATCATCATAGCCAAGTGAGAAGCACATGTAGAGGTAGCTGATGTCAACAACACCACTATGAACATATTTGGATTAAATATTTAACACTAGATGCAAATCTTTAGGAAAATAGAGGTCCAACAAATATAGCAAAATGTTTGTTGAGTACACTTTAATTTGGATGAATGTTCCCCAGAGGTTCTCAGTTTTAAAAAGGGTTGTTCACAAGAGTGAAATATTGTAAGTTCAATGAAATAAAAGAAGTAACTATAATTGAAAAAATTAAACTTGAATGGGGCTCGTGTCTGTAATTTCAGCACTCAGTAGGCTAAGGCAGAGCACAGCTGTGAGCTAGAATCTAGTCTCACATATATAGTAAGATCCAGGCCAGCTAAAGGCACAGAATGAAGTTGTGGCAATGCCAACTCAGTAAAACAAGAAAGATTATTTCTGCTCCACTATATTAAGAGTTCTCGGTGGGCGTTGGTGGCACACGCCTTTAATCCCAGCACTCGGGAGGCAGAGGGAGCCTATCTCTGTGAGTTTGAGACCAGCCTGGTCTACAAGAGCTAGTTCCATGACAGTCTCCAAAGCCACAGAGAAACCCTGTCTCAAAAAACAAACAAAAAAAATGTTCTCAACCATTTCATCCTAACCATTAATATATTGCCAACCTTGGTATGCTGTTAACCCATGACAGACAGCGGTACATATGTAATAGTTCATGCCAAAGAATTACAATATCTTACTTTTCTCTTCTCTATGCTGATCTTCAGTAACCTGTCAATTTTTTTTTGTCAATTAACGTACATCTCTTAAATACCTTTCCAATAAGTTCTTTCTTTTTTCTCATTTTCAAATTGTCCTTACCTGATAGCATCTTACCTGTCCCTTCCATCCATCATTCTTAGGAGCATGAAGATTCCACTACTTATTTATTAAGCTAATGTGTTCATGGTTTCTTACATAATGACATGCAAACCAATAGAGAAAATTATCATGCTAGTATTTCCTCAGTGTTCTTTAGTGGACAGCAGTGTACTTATGCTGCTATCTGAATCTTAAGGAAATTAATTAAGGAAATTACAAAACCCAGATGCTATTTTCTCTTTGCTATTTTTGTCTTAGATAATTTTGTTTAAAAATATTGCTCCTTTTACAAACCTTGAGTATTTTAATTTTAAAGGTGGTTGGTGGAATGGGGAAACGAATCAGTATGTGTAAACATACACATGGCACTTTTGGCTTATGACCCCAGAACTCATGTAAAGCTGTACACCATACAACATGCTTGTAATCTAGTGTTATTATGGCAAGACGGGAGATGGAGACAGGAGAAGCTCATAAATCATCTGACCTGGCATAAGCAGCTACAAACAAGGTGGAAGATGATGAGTGACACCTGAGCTTGTCCTTTCACCTCCATATACACACAATGGTGCTTAGACATGTACACACATAAGTGTGTGTGCACATAAATGCATACATACATATATAATGCATATACAGACATCACATGCATATATGTAAACATAATTTTATAGTATAAAAGGGGAAGATTGTTTCAGTATGTATTGTTAAAATACTATGCTTTGAGCCATTGATTACTTTAGGTGATTTGCCCTCTGTATCACAGCTGTTACTTATATTTGATCAGCAAATTGTCAAATTGGCATGAAATGGTCACTGCTAATTTAGTCAATTTAATTTTGAGTTTTGTTACCATTAGGACATTACATAATTGGTATTCAAATGTATAAAATATTAAAATTGTTATTTAAACAGAGAAAATATTTAGGGCTATTTAAAGGATGATTACATTATGTTCTATTATCTGCCTATGTGACTTTAAATACAATCAACATGCAATTCGGAAATTCTTTAAGTAGACAATTTCAAAGTGACATACTAGAAAGTCAGTATTTAGAACTTAGAATGTATTTTGCAAAGGCAATGTGAAAAACAATATAAATATTAATATTAAGGGTCAAATGGCACTGTTGGTCACACATGACTAGTTGTCAGCAATCAGATGTAAAATTCAGTCAATGAAAAATGCATTTGAAGCAATAGCTACAGCAGTAGAAATTATTATTAACGCTAGAGTAATTGAGAATTTAACCATGAGACATGACTGGTAGCTCAGGCATCTGGAATTACCTGTAATGACTAGGTTCACTGCTTACTGTTAGCAAGTGGGTTCTCCAAATAAATTCTAGTTAAGCATCAGTGGATGTTATTAGACAGAAGGTTATAGAACCTAAGGGGGAAGAGAGGCAGAAAATTCATCAGGGGGATGGACATTCCTAGTTATAAATATTAACAGTTATAGACTTATTTGAAGACAGTCTTAACAGATTCTATAGTTAGCATGGGAAACAGAGGCTGCAAGAAGAGGATCCAAGATAAAACTTTTCTCTGGAAAACTGTTGTATTTGTGTAAATTAATAGTGTATTATTCCACTAAAGAATGATTGGAAGAGCCAATTAACTCCCAGTAAGGTGCAAATGCTTGTGCCGGCATGTTTAATTAAAGACAGGGCTTCTTTGCATCTGAGAACAAGGACAAAGGCAAGTGTAATTAGACTCCCAGTTTCAGGAGGAGAACATGCTCCTGGAGTTTTGCAAAATAAACAGCTCTCACTCACACCACTACTTTTCTCCAATTTAAAGACCCCATGACTTGTTTTTGTTACTGATTTTTAACAGGAAATATTTGGTTTTTGTTTTTAAATAATTAGCCAAATTTGATCACATAATGCTAGGATAAAATTTGAAGCTTAACAGTGGTTCATGGAGATACAGATTTCTGTTGAGGATCTATGTGTATTCTGGTGATCTCAATTAGTCTTCATACTTGCTTAACAAGCACTTTGCACACGATGTTATCTCAAAAAGCCCTGACTTTATTATTCAGTAATGAAAATCCAAAGACAATAGATTGTATATTTTCAATAGAACATGGAGAATACCTCAGACATAACAAATGCACATCATCACATCTCTATATACCCCAAGGCATTCAAATATTCTTGGCCTAACCAATAAAGAAAGTGACAATTATCCAAGGACACAAGTATCTGTAACTATAGAAATATTTGTCAGTCATAACAGACATAGTTATGATAACGATCAAATTCTAACCAAGAATTGATTGAAGACTGAAACAAAGATTTGTAATTATAAGAAAACATGAGATACATCAATGAGATTTTACTAGGATGAATTGAAAACAACTTAGCTTAAAGCATTTAAGTGGAGCACAGAAAGAAATAAATTAGGGAAACAATTAAACATTATATAATTAAAAACTTTCTGTCATCTTAACTTTTTAAATCCAGATAATATCAGAAGAGTTGAAGTAAATGGGCATATATGCCTAATGTTATTTATCTATGTCTATGGAAAGAGTCTGAATATTTACACTCTGGTTATCACAGTCAAGTGTTAGATTAACTCATTCAACAAAGATGATTGTTTTGTCACTTGTTGAAGAAACTACGAGCTAAATAATTTTTAAAGAAAAATGGTTCTCACCTACATCTTGACTATACCTAATAATATGTTTGGGGGACCAGAATTTTAGTACCAACTTTGAAAAACAATGTTACCACTATTGTAACAGCATTCTAAAATGAGCCTTTCAGAATCTACACTGTACTATTCATACTTTTGACAACAGCTTGGTCAATGGATGATTTTATCTAAGTTACATCCAGAAGCATAATTTTGATATATGAGGAAAAATAGCCTTCAAATCACAAAACAGTAAAAATTAAGCCTTTTGGCCAGTGATTTACAAGTGATTGACAACTCTAAAACTGTAATAGTATTTGTCCACATTTAGACTCAATAGTTAAAATCAACTGAAGGAAGCCTAAAATATGAGTTCCAAGTTGGACTTTAACTAAAGCAAATATTAAAATTAGCATTTTGCTTTTTTTTAAAAAATGAGTTGGATTTTTCAAATTCCCAGTATAACTGTAAAAAAAATATTATTGAGTACTATGAAAGCAAATTGTGAGGAAGATGAATAAATATGGGGGAGACATTTGCCACTATTACAGAATATTGACTATAAATGTAGCCTTTACATAAGTTTTATGAAGAAATTTGCAAAGCTTTTAGTCTGTCCTTCTTACTTGTAAGTCATAGAGACTCCTCCAAAGAGTGTTGCACAGTCCTTGTTACACACATGTATTCACTCTGTCCTCAATATTTGCATTTCCTGCTGTGTTGCAAAGAATTGTTAGCCAACCCAACTTTGTGCAGTTTTCAGAAAGCTTCATCATGGAGCTTAGAAATGGGTCTGTTCTGTGCTATAAATGGTGGCACTAAATATAGTTCATTGAACAACCCTGAAATAAAACAGCAATTACATAATTTGATAGTCCTGTGTATATAAACATAATAAATAATTTATCAGAAACACATTTGTATGCATACGAAGTTATGAATGAACATAAGTCGGGAAACTTGAGTGGAATATGAAGAAGATATGTATACATATAACTTTATTATTCTTTATCTACTAGTTATACTAAATCTTTCATATAAATATTGGCATTCACATTACTAAATTATTTGTGAGCAATAAAACCAAAGGGAATAATTCAAATTGACTATGACAATATGCTCAGTATACAAACTTATGATCAGAACTAAGTCTAAGAAGAACTACATTTCCTTGGCCAAATTTAAACCCAGAGAAAGTGATCGAACAAAAATGGCTTCGATAATAATTTGTTAAGTTGATTTTTTTTACTAGGTAAAGGCCTCTTATTTTCAGAAAAAACTTTCTGTTAGTAACTCAAACATATAGTTGGGTTCCAGAGGAACAAGAAACAGTTGTAAACATCAGTCATAGAGTACTGTCCATGGCAGGGTGGTAGACATGAGTAGGAAGATTTGTGGGTGTTCCCGGGAACTTGTCAGTCTCCTGTCCATTTTCAATAGGAGACTCACAAGTTCCTGCAAATGCACACAAACTGATTTTAATCAGCTGCCATTTGTTGATAAGCAGATGCTGACAATGTCATCAATTCGAATGATGTGGTGTTCACCATAGTTAGCTGGTATGGGTGATTCATCAAAAACATGTATGTTGAAAATCCAGGGCACTGCTCGATCCTATCCTCTGGTCAACAGATCTTAACTCAGCAGCTCCTACAGCAGTCATTTCAGCTGTCTTGAGGATGCAGTGGTGAACAATGTCTTGAGTTTATGTTCAACGCTATTGACCATTTGTCCCTGTTATTTCCAACAATGCTTGAGCCAACCCATCAGTCTCCAATACCCAGTAAGACAGTGCATTTCAGTACAACATGCTGCATTTGGACTTTGTGGTACAATGAAAGACTCAGGGAATAATAACCTTGAGGTTTGAATTCTAGTCCTCCTATGGACAAAATATAGCATAATTGCGACATTGAACCTTTCACAGTTTGAGGTTTCTATAAACACATGTGACTAAATCACACATAAATAAAATATACAGCTAGAAATTTCATCTTCTCTTACAAGCACAAAAAACAAAAAGCATTGGGCTTAATGATCACTATTAACTTGAAATTCATAATTACTAACATCTTTCTTTACCAATCAAAACATATTATTGTCATTTAGAAATAAAGGTTTTGTCTTTTATTGTCTTCTGCTGGTGAAATATCTTCCTAAGCTTTAATTTCAGTGTAAGATCTTAGACTATAGCAGCCTAATAAGAAGACAGGCCAACTGTTGACTAAGACTGTGTGGCAAACACCAAGGTGATAATTTGCTCAGGATCATGTGTAAATATATAGAATTTTCCTGGGAAAAGTTGTATGAGGAAACTGTAGTATCTCTCTTTCCACAAAATACAATATAGCCATGAGTAGAAGTACTTCCCCCATACATACATACACAGGTCCTAATAACTTACCATGCTATGAAATGTTCAATGTGGTAAATGTTATGAATGAATTCATGTTTGGTACCAAAAACATCTTACCAAATTATAACTATATCGCCATATTCATAACCTAATAAGACACAGTTTGTCAATGCTTTAATAGAGAATTTTAATTTACAATTCCTATCTAAGAATATATAGCTTGTTTTAATTTTCACTTCCTATCTAAGAAAAATAAGTATAAGATTTCAATGAGATTTTCAACTATTTTTTTTAATTCTGATATCTGACATGTCACTTCTTATTATCAAGGGACTGCAAACATGTCTTCACATAAATGGTACACTTTATCATCTGTTTGTAAGTTGGAACACACTTATTCCAGTGACAGCAACTGCCCTGAAATTCTTCTCAGAATTAGATGGAGATGAAAGCAACAATGAAGATTCCTCAACAGCATGATTCACAAGTGGCTAGCCAGAAAAAAAGTTTTCTCAAAACAGACTTGGGGAAAATATGTTGTTGTAAGAGTCAGTGGTGAAGAGGCTGCCTTTGATTCCCTTCCCCTATAATGAGACTGATGACTACCTTGGTTACCATCCCTAGGGCCTTCATCCAGTAGCTGATTGAAGCAGAAACAGGCACCCACAGCTAAGCACTGAACCATACTCCTGGAATCCAGTTGCAGAGAGGGAGAAGGAACCAGCAAGGGAGCCAAGATGGTTCTAGAAAACCTGCAGAAACAGTTGACCTGACCCAGTAAGAGCATGGAGACCCTACCCTAAAGATGGGGAACTAGCATTGGACCAAACCAAGTCCTTTGAATGTCTGTGCCAGCAAGCAGGACAAGACAGTCTATGGAACCTCTAAGAGTGGAGCCAGTGTTTATCCCTAGAGCACAACTGGACTTTTTGAGCACATTCCCTATGGAGGGATACTCTTGCAGGCCAGATACAGCAAGGAGGGCCTACACAAAATGATATGACAGACTTTGACAGTTCCCCCGTGGAGGGCCTCACTATCCCTGGGGAGGAGGTTTGGGGGAGGTTGGTGGGGAACATGGGAGGATGGGAGGGTAAGGGAATAGAGGGATGGATATGTAAATATAAGTGCCTCTAAAATTAAAAAATAACTAAAAAAGAAACAATGAAAAATAAGAGACAATTTTTTGTAAATATTTTATTTCATTCACAATGTACAATTTTTAATTAGATTTAAATTCAAATCTAATTTCCCCTTTAATTGGAAATGCATTCTTTATCAGATAATATATCCTGATTACAGTTTGCCCTCCCTCCTACTTTACTTCTCTCAGTTTTTCCCATGCCCCCTCCCATCTAATCCACTCCCTTTCTATCTCTCATTAGAAAGAACAGGATTCCAAAAGATAGCAACAAGACATAACAAAACAAAATACAAAAATTGAAACAGCATCAATATTGGGCAGGGCAAACCAACAGAAGGAAAGGATCCCTTAAGGAGGCACAAGAATGAGAGACCCTCTTGTTCCCACACTCAGGAGTCCCATAAAAATACTAAACCTAAGCTATAACATATACATAGAGGACCTAGTGCAGACCTGTGTAGGCATTTTTCTTACTGCTTCAACCTCTGTGACTTCATATGACCTGTGATCTTGTTCTGTTAATTTAGAGAGACTCATTCCCCAGGTGTCCTCTGACCCTTCCAGCTTTTACACTCTTTCTGTATCCTCTTCTGCAGGGTTCCTTGAACTCTGAGGGGAGGGTTTTGAGATATCCCATTTAAGTTGTTGTTCCCTCTCTCTCTCTCTCTCTCTCTCTCTCTCTCTCTCTCTCTCTCTCTCTGGACAACATAGTCATTCCTTGCTTTCTGATATGAGCAGGAATGACAATAAGCATCAGTCAATCACACCCTTGGTCCATGCTCATTGTAAAATAGGAGAACCCACTGAACATGGCCGCATATAGCTGTAATCTTTGCACAGAAAGGGCTTAAACAGGAAGGCTTTCAGTTCTGTGCCTTTCTGGGCTATGTAATAAAAAACATGCCTCCAAAAATTAAAATAGTGATAGATTAGAGATATGGCTTGGCTGTAAAGAGAACTTGCTACACAGTTAGGAGGCACAAGAATGAGAGATTTAGAACTCAGCATTGACTTAACAAACTAGGCATTTCAAACCCTGCAACCCAGCTCTAGGGTAAACAGGAAAGAACAGCTTGGCTTATTATCTTCCATACAACTTAACATGAAGCATAGCTTCAGAGAGAAACCCTGACTCAAAGAAATAATCAGTAAAAAAAGGAGGACACCTACATGCTTTTCAGCCTCTCACATGCATAGAGGTTCAAGTACCTATGCCAAACTATATGATTTTACACTCATACATATGCAGACAAATAAATATTTAAAAATAAAAATATATCAGTAAGTCATATACTATAAAGTTCTTTGCAAACATCAATAGATGGTGAAAAGATTCCCCTAAGTGTGCTCACTAGGAACAAGAGAGTATTGGATGAGAATGGAAAGATGAGTGCATTAGTACAGAGATTTGTTTATCACCAGGACTAAGCAAATAGATCATCAATGAGACTCAGATCTACTAACAGCAGGACATAATCTACATTAGCTTGGAGAGGACAAAGGAGCAGAGAACAAACATGTCAATACAAGCATTGTTGGATGTTCATTTAGAGGATATTACAGACAGCATTCCTTTCCAGCCATAGAGAAACCTGTATGTAACTCCACTGTGCTGGGATGGTGTGGCATGCTTATTAAGGGAAAGATAGATTGCTAGATTGACAAAATGGAAAACTGCTTTTTGACTCATTCCTACCTCATTCTTTGGTCAGCTACAGTTTTTAAAATTATGAAACTAAAGAAATGTGTGTCAGTTCGAGCTGGTTAACACAACCTCAAATTCTGGTTCTGATACTTTTGACTATTAGCCTTCTGGGTTTAATTCCCTCTTCTGTAAAATGAGACAATAATCATTTATATTTGTGGGGTTCAAGGGATCAATTTAGATAAATGTATGAATCATGTGGGCAAATGACAGAAAATAATCAAAACACTGTCTTCTCTAGAGTATTTCCCACTCAAGACCTTTTATATAGTTGCTATATAAGTATTACTAATTTTGAGTGTGTCTCTAAGACCTCACTCTCCCTGGGGAGCAGAATTGGTATGGGATAGGTAGGCTGTTAGTGGGGAGCAGGGGAGGTGGGGAGGGAGAGGGAACTGGGATTGACATGGAAAACAATCTGGTTTCTAATTTTAAAAATGGAGAAAAATAAATTAATTAATTAAAATTTACAAGAGTTAGATTTGTTTTTATTAAACTAAAACTTTTCTTATAATTAAGAAAAGTGATATATCACTGTGATAGGTAATACTGAGTTTCTACTTGACAGGGCAGAGAATGACAGAAGAGGCAAGGATCTGGGAACATCTGTGAGGGACTATCTTCATTAAAGAATTTCAAGTGGTGAGGCCCATTGTAAACAGGGACACCCCATTACATGCTGTGGTCCTGCATGACTTAAATGGAGGAACAGACCTGAGAACCAGTATTCATGCTCTCTGCTTCATGATTTGGATGCAAAGTGACCAATTGCCTTCTCCTCCACAAGTCATATTTTCCCCATCATGATGAACTATATCTCTAGGAACTATACTATAAAATAAATTGTTATATTGGTTGTGTTAGATACTCAATGAGAAAACTAACAAATGCAATCAATGATCATAAAGAGCAATCATTTCTGTAAATAGAATATAGGCCTCTAACAACCCTTGAGAATTTTACATTCTAAAGAGTTGGCAGAACTGAAATAGAACTGAAGGTGATTCGAGTTAAAGTTACATTTCATAGGAAATGAATTATGTTATTATTATTGAAGACTACTTTAAAAATTCCTTAAATAATTTAGCAAGCTTGATGCATGAGACAGTAGGACAAATCACCATCTAAAATATGTTTCTGAAACTTCCTATAACAGTCACCATGCAAAATAATTGGGAAGAAAGTGCAGTTTCCTGACATGATATTCAGCTACACAAATAAGCCTATAAATAAAAAAGTGGAAAATGAAGGACATCATGAGGTGTTTCAGTTAGCATTGTCCTACAAAATTCAGCTTTAAACTTTTGTGAGGTCTGTTAAAGATGGAAAAGGAAAATGATGCCATTACATTGTAATCTCAAAAAATAAAGAAAATAATGGTGGGTCAAGAATAGAAGTTTGCTAGATATTATCATCATACAATAATGTAACTAGAAAATTAATACTGTATCCCATGAATAAACATATTTAAAATATATGTGAATATGAAAAAATAACTAATCCTTTTACCTCCACAGTAATGGTGTGGCTGAAATAGGAAGATCAGAATGTAAAGTGCTTGCTGCTCAATCATAAGGGCCTGAGTTCTGACCTTCAAAACACATGTAAAGCTGAGAGATGGTATGTGCCTGTGACCTCAATGCTTGGAAACAGAGAAAGAGGATACCCAGAGTTTGCTAGAGTTTCAATGGTGAGGCTTAGGGTAGACCAGAGAGATCCGATCTTAAAATAAGTTGTATAGGTAAGACTTTGCTTTCTCTCTCCCTTTAAGTGGTGGGATTTTGTCTGGCTTGGACCATGACAGGTCTTTTCAATACCGTCACAGTCTTCATGATTTCATATGTGTCTTGGTTTTGTTTTTCATTGGTTTTATTCTGTTTGGGGAGGGAATAAAAGAACATGATATTAACTGGAGGTGTGGAGAATCTAAGAGGAGATGGGGAAGGGAAACATGGTAAATATACTCTATGAAAAATTATGATTAGAAATATGCAGACAAATCATGGAAGATACACAACATCAACCTCTGGCCCACTTGTGTGAATAAATAGGTGCACACACCCACACAAGTTCATACTAATATACTACCACTGTACCTCCTACACAAAATTTCTGTGGCTAAACAGAAGTTAGCATAAAGTAGTAAAAACTTTTCTTTCAATTATTATTGTCAGGTAGACAGAATCCTGAAGAACAGAAGATGTTCATGTCAAGAAATACAGGGAGGGCTGATAAAAGGCTTAGTAGTTATAGCTGGCTATTTAGCCTATATAACCTGAGTTTGGCCCTCCCCAAGTCTTACATGTTGAAAAAAAGAATGGGAATTCCAAAGTTGTGCTCAGAATACCACATATGTCCTCATACTTGTGAGTACTATCACACACACACACACACACACACACACACACACACACACACACACACACACAAACACACACCCCACAGGGTAAAAAGAAATAAATACTCTAAGAAAAGCTTACTGTAGGCTAATATTCTGTGTGACACCAGCAGCAGCCTTATGTTGCCTGTGTTTCCCTTGTCTCTTGATTATGTCAAGAAGCTATGTTGACTTCCATCATATAGAATATGCAGGAAAACTCCATGATGCTCCTCAGTGACAGAACCAATTGATAAATAATGACTCATTTAACCCTATCATTAAGCAACCAATGGCTGTTTTGTGACAAATGGCCAATAAATAACTGCTAAGAAAGGAAGGTCCACTCATAATGGTAGAACAGCTATCTGGTGACCTCTTACACCTTCTCCTAAAAGTCAATTTCATTTTACTGTAGTGGAAATGAGCTGTTGTAAAAGGAACATAAAATTTTATAAGACTGATTGTCTCTTCAATATGAACTATATCTCCCTCAAATAAAGAGTGATTTGGGGCAAAACAAAACAATACCATGTTGGATGACTCCTGTTTCAACTTGCAGAATGTAAACTCCATAGAGTCAAAATTGACATTCAAAAAAGAAAACATTACATAGAAAGAGAAAAGATAAAAGTACAAAAGATAAAAGATAAAAGACTTATATTATGTATTGCTGAAATAGAGGAAACAAATCAGGAAAGTATGATGTAAATGATAATATTGAATCAGTGAGATGGCTCAGTGGTAAGAAAGCTTGACACCATGCAGGAAAACCCATGCTTGAATGTGCATCCACATGGTAGAAGGAGAGAACCAACACCAGCAGGTTGTCTTCAGACATCAACATGCAAACTGTGGCATGAATATGCCCACAGGTGTACACACACATTAAATAAGTAAATAATATACAGTTTTTAAAGTATATTGTGCAGAGATCTGCATGAGAATATTTTCACATAATGTTTGTTTAAAGTTTCTGTCAATTATTTTAAAAATAGGATTCAATGGATTTGTCCAAGAATATCTTTAAACCTTGGCTACCCAGAAAAAAATTCTGAAAAGTCAAGGGAATGATATACTGTTTTTAATACCATTTTCAATCTTTATGTTTTATTCATTTGTTTTCCTATAACAAAGAGATGTTTTGGATTAAATTTCAATTTTACTTTTCTGGATAGTAAATGGGCAAGGGTAACAAATAAATATACCACCAGAAACTTGTACTGGGCTCTGTCTAGATAATATGCACCTTCTCAGATAATAGCATTTCTCAAATTGTATGTCTATATGATGTTTGTACTTTTTTTGCAAAGAGGATACACATTATTATTCTGTGTTGATAGATGTAGTGTTATGTAGCAATCTCAGCACAGCAGGGCATGCAAATGTGGCACTTATTTTAATGAAGAGAAATGCTACTTGTTTGTATCATTCATATCACAGCATACCTAGACCTTACCTAGTACTTCTACAGTAATCCTTTTTCCTGCTTCAGGAAAATCAGCCTAATTTTTTTTATGAAGTTCATATTCTATCATTCTAGTGATGAGCACAGAATGAGGCAATTCTACAATGATATAATCATATTTTGTTTCTTCATCATATGGCAATAGTTGATTTTCAATATGCAATGCAATGATTACCAAGTGGGAAGCATGTGACTGCTGCTTCCTATTTGTGTAAAGAATAAATGCATCTTTAAACCACCATGCTCCACTGATTCTTGATCTTAGAATAAAATTTAGCATGACTATAAACATATGCCAATGTCTGGCCTTCAATATCAAGGCTACATGAATGAACCACATCTGCTGATGTAGTTTCATAAAGTTAATTTGCTTTCATTTCTTGTCAAAATCTCTCCTGGTATGTATGAGGAGCTGTATCACCTGAATACATAACCTTCAATGACTTAGTAGTGAAAGTAACTGAAGAACATCATGGCTTCAAATAAGTTTCAAACTCATTCAGGAAATTAAGTCACAGGATGTGCCCTTTGCTATGTTTCCAATTCCAAATGATACACTGTGTTCTATATATCCACTACAAGTGTAATCAACACAAAGGCATTGAAATAAATTGGGGCAAGAGGAAGATAAAACTAGGGAAAGAAAGCCAATTCTATATGTCTCAAAGACCATAAAATTAGTTATTTTGTTTATTTTTAGGCAGGTAGTACTTTGTAACCCACAGTAGTCCAAATTCAAAATCTTCCTGCATCTTCCACATTAGTGACAAGATTACATGATTTTACCATTACACTTACCTTACAAATATTTTTCATCAAATCTAAAACTTAACTTTAATATCATACACAAAATATTTTATATTTTGATTTTGGGTGGTTTAACCAAAGTGTATATAATACTGTAATAGCATCCATATTGATCTCTTGAGTTACAAAATGGATTTGGACTTTCCTTTCAATATCAGCCACATTTATTATGGTATTAATAGTTCCCACAACATAATTTTCCATTCTATAAACTTACCCACAAATATGAATATGTTTGGTAAATGTAATAGTCAATTAAGCACTTAGATCAGGGGAAATCTGAATATATCTACTCTGATAAACTAACAGGAAGAAGTACATTCTAGAAAAGATACACACACCCAAAGATTCTAATTAGGCACATGGACAAACAAATGGAGAAAAAAAATGAAAGACAGAGAAAGGAGTAAAGTTTACTGTAAAGAGATGAATGTGCAGTTTCAACTTGCAGAAATAAACTTTGCTTTATTTTCCTGCATCTGACACTTAACTGGGGTGCACTGAAAGTCCCATTGAGAAAAGAAGAGTTTTCAGAAAGCATTTGATTAAAGATGAAAATGGAGACATGAAAGGGCAGAATGCAAGAGGTAAAGCATAGGTAACAAATGATTTTCATTTTACATTATATATGTGTATACACACACACACACACACACACACACACACACACACATACATACATATATATATATATATATATATATATATATATGTGTGTGTTTTTCTTTATTTGATGCAAAATAATGTTTCATAATCTATACATGTACCTATTCTCTTTTTCAAATCCTGTGAACATGTGGTTCCCTTTCCTTACTGTGACAGGAAACCAGTATTATTAGAGGAGGTGATCAAATTTTATTGATTAGTTAATTCCTTTCTCCACTGACCTAGGCAGATCTCAAATATTTGCACATATAATAATCAACCAGGCTTGGGTCTAACTGCAGTCTTCTACATGTCTGCAACCAGTTATGTCAGCACCATTTGTTGAAGATGTTCTCTTTGTTCCATCATATAAATTTGGATTGTTTGTCAAAAATCAGGTGTTAATAGGTGTGTGGGGTAATATCAGGGTTTTCAATTCTATTCCATTGTTCTACCAGTCTATTTTTGTGCCAATACCAAGCTGTTTTCAGGACTATGGCTCTGTAATAGAGCTTGAAGTCAGGGATGGTGATGCCTCCAGAAGTTCCTTTATTGTATAGGGATGTTTTGGCTATGCTGGGTCTTCTGTTTCTTCATAAAAAGTTGAGAATTGTTCTTTCAAGGTCTGTGAAGAATTGTGTTGGGATTTTGATGGGGATTGCATTGAATATGTAGAATGCTTTTGGCAAGACTGCCATTTTTACTATGTTGATCCTACCTATCCAAGAGCATGGGAGATCTTTCCATTTTCTGGTATCTTCTTTAATTTCTTTCTTTAGAGACTCAAAATTCTTATGGTACAGGTCTTTCACTTTTTTGGTTAGTGTTACACCAAGGTATTTTATGTTGTTTGTGGCAATTGTAAAGGGTGATGTTTCTCTGATTTCTTTCTCCACCAATGTGTCATTGGTGTATAGTAGGGCTTTGGAATTTTTTGAATTAATCTTGTATCCTGCCACTTTGCTGAAGGTGTTTATCAGCTGTAGGAGTTCCCTGGTAGAGTTTTTCGGGTCACTAATGTAGACTATCATATCATCTGCAAATAGTGAGAGTTTGACTTCTTCCTTTCCAATTTGTAATCCCTTGGTCTCCTTTAGTTGTCTTATTGCTCTAGCAAGGACTTCAAGGACAATAATGAAGAGGTATGGAGAGAGTGGACAGCCTTGTCTTGTCCCCGATTTTAGAGGAATTGGATTGAGTTTCTGTCAGTTTAATTTGATGTTGGCTGTTGGCTTGCTGTATATTGCTTTTATTATGTTGAGGTATGTTCCTGTTATCCCTGATTTCTCCAAGACCTTTATCACGAATGGGTGTTGGATTTTGTCAAAGGCTTCTCAGCATGGCATCTAGTGAGATGATCATGGTTTTTTTTTTTTTTCTCAGTCTGTTTATATGGTGGATTACATTGATGGATTTTACCCAAAAGAAGCACATTCATACAACAATGACATATGTTCGACGATGTTCATAGCAGCACTATTTGTAATAGCCAGAAACTGGAAGCAGCCTAGATGCACCTCAACCAAAGAATGGATAGAGAAAATGTGGTACATTTACACAATGGAGTGCTACTCAGCAGAAAAAAAAAAAAAACACAATGGAATCTTGAAATTTGCAGGAAATTGGATGAATCTAGAAGAAACCATTCTGAGGGAGGTAACCCAATCGCAAAAAGACAAACATGGTATGTACTCACTCATATGCGGATTTTAGACATAGAGTAAGATTACCAGCCTATAATCCACACTACCAAAGAAGCTAATAAACATGGAGGTCCCTAAGAGAGACATACATGGTCCCCTGGAGAAGGGGAGAGGTTCAAGATCTGCTGAGCAAATTGGGAGCATGGGCAGAGGGGGGAGGAGAATGAGAAGGGGAGAGGAAGAGGGATGCCGAGGACATGAAGGAACAGAAAACATGAGTCAGAGGAAGAATACATGATAACAAGAATGGAGATATCATAATAGAGGGAGACATTTTTGGTTTACAGAGAAATCAGGCACTAGGGAAATGTCTGGAGATCTACAAAGATGACACCAGCTAACTATCTCAGCAACGGAGGACAGGGTACCTTAAATGCCCCCCTCTGATTATGAGATTGATGACTGACTTATATGCCTTCATCCAGCAGCTGGTGGAAGTAGAAGCAGACACCCATAACTAATCACTGATCTGAACTGGAACCCAGATGCAGAGAAGGACCAGTAAAGAGCACAGAGGTCCAGACCATGGTGGTGAAACACACAGAAACTGCTGACCTAAACATCCGAGTACTCTTACTCCCCAGTCTGATAGATGGAACACCAGCATGGGACTGATCCAGACCCAAGGAACTTGGGTTTCTGTGAGGAAACCTCTGAAATCTATGGGACCTCCTGTGGAAGCCCAATATTTATCCCTAGGATAGGTGTGGACTTTGGGAGCCCAGTCCATATAGAGGAATACTCCCTGAGCCAAGGCACACGGGGGTGGGCCTAGGCCCTACCCCAAAGGAAAAGACTCTGATGACACCCTATGGCAGTCCTCACCATCCAGGGGGAGCAGAAAAGATATGTGACAGATAAGGTTTTCGTTGGGGGGAGTGGGTAGGGGAGGACAGGTGGGAGAAGGGAAATGGGATTGTCATGTAAAACAATCCTGTTTCTAATTCAAATAAAAAAAGTTGGAAAAAAAATAATCAACCAGGTATAAATCAACATACACTGAGACGGAAAGCTAACTAACCTTATGAAATTTGATTCAAGGCTCAAATTCCAATCATTATTATCTAGTCATATGAAAATTTAATTTATATCTTGTATATTTCCATTGGCCTTCTCTGTGTGTTACAGACTTAGCTAGTCCACATAGCATGGCCTTTCTAAGCTGCTCCTGAAATGTATGCCATGATTAGAACAGGAACTACATAATTTGGGTGAGGCCACCCTAACTATATTGTGATAATTGTGTAAGCTATAACCTACTTCCTGCTCTCCAGACTCATGATGTCAAACCTCCTGGCATTTTTGAGGTTAGTGAGAGAGTAGGAAATTGTGGAGAGGGATGATGATTTGTTTACATTTTTTTATACCATTACCAACTTGCTCACTTTCTCCTCTCACAATGACGGGTCTCTGTATATGGCTGTGCTGAAAGCCTAAGTTGATTGCTGATGAGAATGAGCAAAAGAGCTTCAGCAAATCTCAATGAACATGGACACAGATGTGGACTGAACTTGTCTTTGGAACCTGAGGTTTTTTAGTTTTACAAACTAATCCAATGAATCTCATCAAGATCAACACTTTGTTTTTCATTTTGTGTTAACAGTAAGTGTTTTCTCTTAAGATGCCTCCTGAGTATCACTAAAGTGAATTTTGTGGTTAACAGAAAAAAATAAAGTTGATTTTAGAGCAGATAGTATGAAACACAGTTTTCTGCTAATATGAAAATATTCTCACTATGATTTTAAGAATTCTTGTTATAATGTGAATGGAAAAATAGCCATTGTAAATAATTAATATGTAGCTGTGTAATTATGTATGTATGTAGTGAAACTGAATTGATTACTGTCAAATCATGGCTCAGTTGTTAAGTGAAGGCATATTAAGAGAAAGAAAGGTTTTCAGATGATTTACAGAAATATCCTAATGTTTTCAATTTGATTAAACTCTCCAAATTTTGGACACTTCTATTGTAAAAGGGAACATCGCTAAATAAAATGAAATATTCCATATGCATGCATGATCATGCATAAGCCTGTGGATTTATCATCATAAGTGATGGGACAGTGCATGAGATAGGTGAATGTTGAATAGGAACAGAGAAACAACTAACACATTTGTGGAGGACTTAGTGTTTGAAGTGCACAAAAACTGCTGAGAATTAAAATTCTAGATACTAGGAATATCAAAGTTAGCATGAGGAATAGAGTTTTAATCACATAGGGGATATAAATATGTATATGTAGTGTCAAAAATCAAGAGTTCATTGCTACCATGTTGTTACTTACAAATTACTTTCTGACTCTTTGTGGCTAAAATGAATAGTGTTATTTTAAAGACACCATGTCTAATATATACTTCTATAGCACAATTTTGTGTGAACAAAAAATAGACTCACCAACTATAGTGATGAGAAATAGGTCATGCAAAATGTACATAAAACATCTAAACAATAGTTTTAAATCTTGAAAATGAATCTTAAAATGCTGAGAAAAATTCCAAGCTATTAGCTTCTAAATTTTAGAAGCTTAATTTTTAAAGTAGAGTTTACATTTATGACATTTGCCTGGTGTGTATCTTACCACATTTTTTCTTGTAAATAAGCTAGAAAATAAAACCTTAAAATTCAATGTTGATAACATGTAAATTCCCTTACAAGGAATCCCAGTATGTAAGAATTGGTGTACAGTTAAGAAAATTGAATCATTGCTTCATGTTTAAAAGTCTTTCTGGTTCCATATGCATTCTCTTCCCTATGTGCTTATGCATCTGCATGTTGACACATACACAAACAAAAATGCAAAATACAATATGAAGAAGTGACTATTTTGCATTTAAATTAAAGAAATGAGGAGTTAAGAAGAGAAGTATGTGGTTAAAGTGTCTGCCATCTAAGCATGCCAAGAGTGGTGGTGTAGATAGGTAGGTACCCACAGTGTTTTAGCAATGAGCAGAATAATAATGAAGACACCAATGTTCAATGAGAAACCCTCTCTAACAAAATAAAGTAGAGAAGAAACTGGAGAGTACATTCAACATCAACCTCTTGTTTCTATTGTTTTCTACATTTTTCATTTGAGGAGAATACAACTCCATGCATACACACTCATATGCATACAACACCCACACAGACACACACACAGACACACACACACACACACACACACACACACACACACACACTGAAAAATGAAAAATAATACTTCATAGAACAAAATAGCCCACAGGATACTATTTATTAGATGATGTTTTAGAGAAAATTGTCAAAAATATTGCAAATTGTAAATACGATACAAAGGAAAGACTACAATGTAATGCAACTTTTCTTTCCTTATGAAATCCTTGGTTGCCTTTTTTGGATCACCTTGAAAAACAAGCGAGGCAACTAGTCATGACCTAGGTTTTCTGAAGAGATCATGATGTTAGTCAACATCAAAGCAGACTATATCAGGGTGGACACCTAAAATCCTTTTCAACAAAAATATAATGCACCTGAGTATTTATGCACATGTATGCATGCTAAGCTTGGCACCAGCAAGTCACGAATCTAAGAAAAAAATATGTCACAATATGTGGAAAAGAATGTATATTTGCTGGTTTCATCTACCAAAGCCCCAATCAATTATGTATGCTGAAGCCTAGTGGCCTCTGTGTCTCCTCCAGTGAGACAGAGTCTTTACTTAAGAGGCTATACAGTTCTGAGTGATCACTAAGGTATGCACACATCCTGACTAATTTGTCTCAGAGATACAATCTCCAATCTTCTTTATCCAATCCTCCTCCTACCTCCTTGTTCCTGGCAGCAGAAGTTAGGCAGGTATCACCACCACAATCATTTACAAATTCCTCATGATAACTCAGAAATGACAGAAGAAGATCTTTAAGAACAAAGATTTTAGGTAACACTCCCCTCTTCTTCATACAATGTAAAAAGATGCTATAAATTATAAGAATTTGGAACAAATTGCTAGAGAAAAAATATTTTTATTGCTTACACCATTCAAAATGTCATTTATATGCACAGTTGATGACATTCATGTATCAGTTTCTCCTATTGTTAATATGACAACATGAAATCAATATATTCTAAATATTGTTTTATATCTCTGTTCACTTCTCATTGGATTATACTATTTAGAAACAGACTCTGACATAAATAATGACAATAAGTAGTATTTAATTTGAATTTTAAGTGAGATTTTTATCTTACAGAAATTTATTATTTTGACCAATGAAGATTAACAATAAGGAAGTCTTTCTTGGTTACACCACTTGGCTCTACAAATATAAGAAGGATAAATACCTTTTAGTCCTTAGCAATGAACAGCAAGATAGGCTCCAAAATGGGGTAACATTTTCAAGTCATTTCTCTTTCTTTTTATATGCTTCACATGTCATGTCCCAAACAGATGACACTAGGCAGTTTAGTACTGCCCAGACTAGACAAGCATAAAGTTAATTTTTGAACAAAGACAATATTACAGATTTATCACAATAATGATGTGGGCTCTAAGTGTGGCAATGATAATCTTTCAGAGCTACAATGTAAGTTGATGAGTTACCAGTGTTACACAATGAAAATATTTATATTATGAAGTACTTAGTATTATGATATCTAGAAATGCTTTTAAGCAAAGTAAACAAAGTCTAATTCAAGGAAATTGACTAAACAATGTTATTTTAGAGAGAATGATCTATATAATGTAAATTAAATCTAATGTATAAATTACTGTCAAAGCAGCTATAAAAATATAGTCACAAACTCTGAGGACAAGAGAGCTCTAATACAGTGCCTGGTGCTATGAGCACTTAGGAGGCTTAGTTCTTAAACTTGAGTCTATATTTGAAAATATTGGCATCAATTTAAAATGCAAATTTTCAAGTAATTCAGAATTTCTGAATCAGTCAGTGAAAAATTCCTATGCATATGTCTAATAAGTTCCCATGTGGCAAGATCTGCAGAGAAGTGACTCTGCCTAGAGAATTATTGTCTATCTGATTCAAAAGCCTAAAGATTACTGGATTGACATGTTAAGCTTAAATATCTGTTCGTCTTTTATAATAAATCACTGCAGTGGTAGTGAGAATTATCAGTTAGTTAAATACAAACATAAGGGTTGCGGTAATCTTATTGTAATTATATATAAATAAGGGCCAACATTTAATTGTTTGTATTAAATATTAATTAAGAATAACATTATATATAGTATAAACAAGTCGGTTTACTAAGACAAATATTATCTCCCACCCTCTAGTATAGAGTAGTGAACATGATCTGGAAGAGTGAAGGAGGTAAGGCTATCCCTATTAACTCCAAATTTCCTTAACTTCTTCCTACTCTAGATAATTTCTCAAGATATCCTGTGAGTTTAACTGACAGGATCCCACAGCTTTTTTATTTGTGGGAGAGGGTCTGGGTTTCTATTTTTAAATACGTGCAAGCTCTGTGTGTATCTTGTCCTATGCCTTTCTAGGAAAATAATTTCTTCTGTCTCTAAATAAAACAGGTCAATACCACATAAAACAACACTGACAGAAGTCCACTGATCCTCCCAATGAATTTCAGAACTTTGAAAGAGAAAATAGGGGTTTTTTGTTCATGATTAGCTAATCTCTGTCAACACTATGGCACAGATCCTTATCAGTTACCTTGCTGAGCTAATGGAAGAGGAGGAGGATAATGGCATCCTCACAAATAAAATATAATGAAAATCAAACATGTAACATGGCTGTTCTAAACTTGCCTCTTATATTCATCTTTGAGATATTGCATTTTGTGTCTCCACCTGTCTGTACAATATATTGAAGAGCCTGTAATCTCTTGGCTCTCATTCCTTAGTTTCTTTAAATTCTCAAATTCTCTCTCCATCTACTTAGGGACAAGTCTCCAAAGAACAAAGAAAAGTTGTCTTTCCATTGAAATTGCTTACAGGACCCAGCTCTGAAGCCATTGTTAAAGATCATTGTTTCTTCCAGTAAACAAAAGAGCCAACTAAACCAGCCCTATTATCTTGGATGTGAAAAGAAGCAGTGATTAACCTTTTCTTCTTGTGTTTTTATGATAGCTTTTCTTTTATATGAAGTCATACACTTGAGTGAAACAGTATAAAGCATGCTCATTAACTTTTCAAATGGAACAAAGTTGGTTGGGTCAATTCATAAAAAAATATGATTGAACCAAGGTGCAAGTTTATTTTTCTGGGCTGAAACTGTGTTATAAAAATGAGCAACACATAGAGAAAAATGGAAACTCAGGCAAATACAAAACACATTTTCTGTGATAAGATGGCTAACAGTCTATATAGACTTACTTTCCATTTCTACCATCATCTATGAGCAATGAATATTCAGCTTGATAATCATTTCCCTATCTTCCTTACAAAAGGAGCCATCAATATGATCAAGAATAAATCAATAGATATTACTGGATAAGATTTCTAGAAAGACATGTTTCCTCTTTGCCATCTTTCTTAGGTTTGTTTTGCTGTGATAAAGCACCCCAGCGCAGAAAGTTTTATTTCAGTTTACAACTCATGGGTCACATTCCTTCACTGAGAGAAGTCAAGTGAAGAACTGAAACAGAGTATATGGAGAAATTCTGCTTACTGTCTTTTTCAGCATAGTGTGACAGCCAGGCTTCTCAAGCATCACAGGACGATTCAATCGCCTAGTGCTGGCATCACTCACATTAGGCACAAATGATAATGGGTGCAACCCACAACAGGTATCACTCACAATGGATCGGTCTCTTCCATATTGATCACTAGTTAAGAAAATATCTCATAGTCTTGTTAGTAGGTCAACAGTTTGTGGTGATGCTTGAAAAGGTGCCATTTAATAGTGATTTATGTGCTAAAACTGAGACTCATTTATATGAGGCAATATTATTAAGCATTCCATATTGGGTTATTCCTTGTAGACGGATGCAGATATTTGATCAGTTCTTGGTGAATCTTTTCAAAACATATTGTTATAACCACATCTTATTCATATGATCTCTAAGATCATGAGATCATACAATCACACTTCAGGGTTAGATCATGAATTTGTTTGAAGATGGATGCTGCTCATTGTAGCACATCTGTTATCATTTACTATATATTCTGGTTCAGTTAATAAGCACATATGCCAATCCCAAGGACCATCATTACAGCCTCTTTTTCTACTGACATAATTTCCCAGAACCAAGGCTCATGGAAATATGTTGTCATTCTAATCATTAAAAGAACATTAAGGAAAATCATACAGAAAATAAGTATGAACGAGGACATACATATGTACATATGTACAAGGGTAAAATACATCCATATATCTGGATATTGTCTTAAAGATTGGACTAGAGCTGTTCTAAAACAGAAAACTTAGGCCAACCCACTTAGAAACATATTTCAATTTATGCCAATGAACAATCCATCTTTTGTTTCCCTATATCTACATACCATCTCCATTTCCTCATATCTATGTTTTAGATAAGTCAAAACTAGTATGCAATCTATAGCATAAAATTAGGACAAATAAAAATTTAAAATTAGTGACATGCACTAGTTTTCAAATTCAATGGAATCCATTATGAGACCAAGTTGAGAAGAAAACAGACACACAACGACCTGTGCAGAACATCCCTTACTTGGTACACTGTAATCTGAAATGATCAACTACAGAGGCTCCATAGCCAATTTGTGCTAAACAAATACTTCAATAAAAAGATTTCACCTCTACTTCCTTTAGGTTTCCCTCTGGTATCTGGAGGATACTTATTTTCCTACAACTCAAAATATATGAAGCCCAGTGGATGGTGCTGGCAGAATTGTTTCTCATTACCAATGAGGTGAGGCTGATGTACCTAATGAGTTTACACCCATTTAACCCATCATACAGTCACACTTGAGAGCTCAAATATGAATCTGTATTATAATGATGACACTCATCATACACCACATATTTTACCACTTTTTATATATCCTGGCTCAGTTAGTCCACCCATAGACCAACCCCAATGTCCAACAATATGGTCTCTCTTTATATTGACATCATTTTAAAGAAACACAATATATAATATGCCATGCCCATCTGCTGTGAGTTATTGTGAATGAGTAATGTTGCTGTATGATAAATCTTGGTCATTGCTATACCAGACTCTGCAGTCAGGCTTAAAAGAGCCAGGGCTGTGAATCATTTGTTCAAAACAACCGGACTCAGACATCATTTCACACAAAGCTGAAAAAGGCATGAAAATACTCTTACTTGGTAGTATACTGCAAATGACTTTAAGGCTGTAGAAGAATTAAAGCTATTTTTAAAAGTACATTATAGTTAAATATTTTCTTTATAAAGATGGCATAAGATTACTACAAGCAATTCTAAAAATGATTCTACAGAAAAAAATACAATATAGCTCTGCCAAACAAATATAACCTCTACTAACATGGCTTGTTATATTATTTCATTTTCTTTTGCTAAACATATATTTTGTATAAGTGATATCAAATTACAATGCAGTATTTATCAAACATTTCTCACTTTATTTCAGTCAGAGTGTACCTCTGTATTTTATGAAGTTAACAAACATAGCTGTATTACATGTTATTGATGTCATTTAATTAACTGAATCTTTATTTTCATCCTTTATTGCCTTAGTTTTCTATTTTAAGAATAACTATGACTACTTCTGAATGTCTAAATATATTTTTGTGAAATATTAGTTAAAGTGTGCTATAAATTATGAGATTTCATAATATGCATGTATATTTGCAGAGTGCTAGCACAATGTATAATATGTTTCAAAGTTCAGAAGTTCCAATTTCTTATGAATATGTCAAAATTTCCCCTTTAAGTATGTTTCTTTTGTTTCTCATATTATTTTCCAAAAAAATCCATGTCTTATTCACTGTGATTTAATTTTTATTAGGAAAGAAACAGTCAAATATATGGATCAATATAATTATGTAGTTGAAATATAACACCACCTTTCTTAGCTTATTTTTTTATTTTACAGAAATGTACATATCTAAAAATTTTCCTTTAAAATATTCCTACTAATGAATGCCTTCTCTGTGCTCATGAATCAGGGAAGATATTTAGCAAATAGGAATTAAATCAGTGAAATTTTAAGATATATGACCCAGTAGTCTACCATATCTAAATGCATACTCACACTCATATATTACTAGTTCTTGAATATTTTGTATGCATATATCTTCCCAACATCAGAAAATCCTTACTTGAAATGCCTAGTCAAGTACTAAGTCGTTGATAGTATGCACTGTTGTTTTATATAACACATTAAAATTTGTACAATATAGATAAAACACCTTAAAATATATTCATGAAGATCATAGTGAACACTATAGGAAAAGGGTAAGATAATACAACAACATATATACCCTTTACTATATTCACTGGAAATGTATTTAGCAAAGACAGAAAATGGAATCATAATATGCTATAAAAATCTATTTACTCATATATTCCATTGAAAATTAATCTATCTTAAGTAGTTTCATGTAGAAACATTTTGGATATAAACTAGAATACCTGACACAGAAACACATTGACTTATCCATTTGTACTTCACCTATAAACATGGTAGCATCATTGGTGAGTCCTTTCATCCATTCTCTAATGTAACATCCTCTATATCACATTACATTATCGACTCAAAGGCTCAGAATTTCACAGGCCCAGTTCAGGCCAAGGAACTCCTTAGGTTAAACTACTTCTGTTTTTTGTTTTCTTTGGATTTTTGTTTTGTTTTTGCTGTGTGTGTATATGTGTGTATGGTTATGTATATATGAGAAGAGGTGCTAGCAGAGGTCAAAGAGGTTAGAAGAGAGCACAGGAATCCCAGGAGCTGGAGTTCCAGGTGATTATCAACAGCCTGACAATCCAACTTGGGTCCTCTGGGAGAGTAGTGCACACTCTAAAGAGCTGGGCCATCCCTCCAGTCCTACTTAGATGTCTTGACAAATGGAAAACAAGTACTATTTTACTGCCATTCAGAATTGTGAAACAATTGACCTACTATGTTGATATCATGAGAAAGAGACTGGAACAACAGGTAGAGGAAAACATGAGCTACCAGAGAAGAGACAAGGGGATTGAGGAGCTACCTCTTCAGTTTCAAAATCATTTGGGTTTACATTATTTTCAACCCACTAGAAAACACCAGTAGGTGTGAGAAAAAGAAAAGTAAGGAGGAGCACTTAATCATAGAGGCTTTCTCCTTGGTGTGTTCAAATCAACTATCTTCTATAGGTGGTTTTCTCTACTGTAAGTCCCCAATGGTCTATAATAACTCCCTGCCCTTTCTTAGGCCCTTGGCTTACTAAGATCTCTTCTTGTACAGGTCACGGACCACTGAACTATTTTGTGTTATTTTCCCATATCCTTCCAAGAGGTACCCACATATATTCCCATTAATGACTGTTTCTCAGTTACCTAGTGTAAACATCTGTTTCCTGTTTCATCTCCTACTGACAAACCAGTAACGGATTTCAATTACTAGAAAAGGAAAAAAGAATCTTTGATTAAACTTTTTAAAATGTATTTTATGTCACTCATAATGGAAATAATACTAATGGATGAAGCAACAGTTTCTGTACTCACAGGTAAATTTGGAGAGGTCTAAATTATATGCAAAGGATGGGATTTCTTTTATGAAGGAGACAAAATGTCACACAGCTTTTACAATGAAAAGAAGCAATAAGTTCTTCAAGAAAATGATATATTTTGGCCAAAGAATACTCATACTTAAAAGGAATGGTCAGCTGTGGGCAATAAAGTTGCTGAATAACCTTATAGCATATTGCTGCTAAATTGAAATCAGCTCTATTTCTTATTTCCAGGTAAGTCTGGGGCTAAAATAGTAAATAGGATCAGGGATGAATGGATATGTTTTTGAATGGACAACAGAATATTTATTTGTATATGGCCTAACTCTATAAAATGTATGTTTTCTTCCTTGTGTCATTAGCTATTGATACAGGGAAAACAAAAGCTTCCAGTATCTGCACTTTACATTTATTTATAGCTGGCAAAGATGTCTACGTGTGTGGATTTTGCAGATGTGACTGAGTTTGGATCTTGAAATGAAAATATTTTTCCCTATCAAGGGAACATTAAATGTAATAAGTAATCTCTAAAATGAAGAGAAACTGAGATCCCATTTGCTAAGTGAAGTAGCAGAATAAGGATTGAAGCACCAAGGTGGGCAGATGGATTGGCTGTAGAGGACAGAATGATCCAGAGATCTGGGAATGCAGTGATAAATACTATAAAGTAAGAATAGAATTTTCCCCAAGAAGTCCCTTGAAAGGCTTCAGCCCTGGTAACATTTTACTTTCCACTCAAGGAACCTTGATTATTGGTTTTAAACTTCAAGAAGTCAAACACAATAATTACATGCTGCTTTAAGACAAACAACTTGTGATAGTTTATTACAGTAACCACAGAAAACTCCTTCAGCAAAAAGGACTGGCAACTCTTTAAAACTCATGAGTTAAATATGTCAATGACCACATCACAGTTTCTAAAAAGTAGTTACATGTCACCTTTCCATATGGATAGCAATGAAACAAGAATTCATTTACAAAAGACTAGCTTCCTGTTGACTCCTGACTGGCACCAGACATCCTTTATCCTGCAGTGTAGACAGTAACAACCTTCCCCCTTTCTGGCTTTGCTCAGATCCCAGAAAAGCTCTCCATTACCTAGCCCTAAAGCAGTGCTCAATCAGCTCACACACTGTCTAGATCCTTTTGAGAACTCATAAGTGGCCTTTAAAGCCAGGTTGTATTGGCTGGTTTGTTATGGGAGCTGTATTACTTTTTGATTGCTAATCTGATTTTCTCACAAAACACATTTATGTTCAGACACTGTGAAAATATTAGGGGAAAAATCCTTTAGCTGCTATGGATCACTAAAACCTGATTAGCCAAAAATACTTTGTATAGATCTAAAAAAGAGAGACATCTGTTGGGGACTTGGTTTGGCATGTTACAAGAGTGAATCCTGGATGAGAAAGAGAAATGAAATGCAGACAGCAGGACAGGGCAAGACACTTGGGACAACTGAATGCAAACTGCATAAGAAAGAAGCTTCTCATTCAGGAACTATGGACTTATAATTACTCATAAATTACTAATGAGAGCAAGACTAGCGTGGACAAACTGACCAGTAAAGCACAGCTCAGATATACTCTATAGATTGGGGCAATGCTTAGGTAGCAAGGGACCAAATAATATTTAAAATAATGAAGAATAACTAAAGCTTTTTCTTGGCAAGGAGAAATGAGTGAGTTCTGGATAGCTCATACAATAGAATTGAATGAATATCTGATGACATAGGTCAATGAGGCAGGAGGATTGCCAAGAACTTCAGTTTCTGATTACCCTGGGCTAGACAGTGAGTTTCCACCAGAATGAGTTACAATGTGAATAATTCTCATAAAAAGGGAAGGGAGGTAAGGAAGAAAGGGAGGGAGAGAGGAAAAAAGAGGAAGGAGAGTAAGAGAGAGATGGGGAGGAGACAGGGCAGGAGAGAGGAAACAGTCAAAGGGGAGTAGATTTAAAAAGTCACACATGCAAATAATCAGGCTTGGCCAAGAAAATTTGCTTTAAAAGAAGCACACAATAACCAGATCATTTGTTTTCAGTATGGGATAAATAGATTCAAGTCACCCCATATACCGAATGCCACTTAAGCCACAGCCAACCCTTTTATGGTCTGACACTGCCCACCTGGGGCCATTCTTGCCCCTTCTAAATGTCTGCAGCATTCACCAACTTTACCTCACAATCTTCACACAAGCCATCTTCTCTGCCAGACGAATCTTCTATCAGAGAATCAATAACAAATGGTTTACCTTGCAGTCAGATAGGCTGTGCTTGGAAAGACATGCCTATTCATACATGGGGAGATATGCTTACTTTTATCAAGATTGTGTCTAAAAATTGGTATGACTTAAATGTATAAAGAATGTTTTTAAATATCTCTAATATTGTAGGGAAAATATCCAATGAGTAATTAAACTTTTAGGTGCTACCATGTTTGTAGATACAAAAATTCCATATTTTAAATTGTTTATATCAATTATGAATTAGCAGAGATATATAACAAAAAACATAATGTTGCAATATACCTAGAAATATATACAATCATATAAATAAAAGGTAAAGTAAACTAGCCAAGGAGGTTTTACTTTTATGTTTAGCCCTAACAGATAATCTCTAAGTGTTTGGAATGTTTCTCATAAAATTACATTTGTGTCCCTCTGGATTTGGGGCCAGGAAAGAGTTTAATAATGTGATTTGTCGTGAACAAATAGTATCAGCTTATCAGCAGAAAGCTAAATAACAATGGCCAGACACTCCCCTAGTCTTCCAGGTCTATGTAAACAAATCCCACACAAAACTCTGAGCAATAGAATCTTAGCAAGCATTTTTGGTTGCCAATACTCCATGTGAACTGTTTGATAGACAGCTGATAAAGAAAGCTAGTGGTGGCCAAGGCTTCACTGGGAAAGGCCACCAGAACTTTTAGGACTTAGGACCCTTAGGTCTTAGAACCCTTAGAGACTCAGCCCCTTGTGTCTCTTCCCTTGAATGATTTTAATCTGTATCCTTTTGCTGTACTAAATCATTAACTGTAAAGTTTTTGACATTTCTATATTTTTTCCAGCAATGGTAAAATTGGGAAGCCCTGAACTTACCAAAAACAATTATTTTAAACTTAGCTGCATATGGCAAAGAGATGAGTTTTTGCTCTAGAAGTTCTGGTGGCTTACTCCTTCAAGCACAGCTTCAAACCACAACAGCAGTTTATACATTGTTTACAGCAAACAGAGACCTTGAGCAAGTAGCTCAAGTAAAGTAGTCTTACCTCTAAGCACTGAACACAAAGACCCTGAAAAGCTGACATCCTCTACAGGAGTTGGCCTTCAATCTGGTTGGCTTTAAGTGAAACTATTTGTTTCATAGATCAAAATAACTATACTGAAGTTTTCACTTTATGGACACTAAACCAGCATAACTATGAATTCAGGCTCAGGAACAATGTCTACAGTAAGAGAACCATCCTTCACTACGTATGATGAAAAAAGATTTTGCCATAAAATCTTGGAGTAAACATGAAAATCTAAATGGAAAATTGTAGAATTTGCTGCCCTGGCTACAGCTACATAGATATGTGTTTCTTTATCTTGTGCTAGCCTACATGTTAGAACCAGAATAAGAAGTTGTTTTTCTAGTATACCTGACATCTACTTTTATGGTATACAAAAATCCCTAAGCCTAACTGTGTATGGGATATTCTATTGCATGATCTATTAACAAATTGGTTTGGGTAATTTAGTCTACCTGTTGCAAATTCAGCCAAATTTTTACTTTTACCTGAACTGTATTCTTGTTGTCTAGTAATGCCGGCAATAGCCACCCCTTTCAATGTACTTTTTGCTCTCATACATGGGGCTGGTTCACCTGTCATCTGCACTGAGAAGTCTTCCCATACTGTCTATCAAAATTACACCACCCTCTGGTACCCCAGATGTTCTTTCTCTAGCAACTCTTATCTTTTCTAGAAGTTCCTAACACAGTTTACTTTCTTCCCTGGATTTTGCCAACCTTCACAAACTTATCTTTCTCTGTGGATTCAAATTTATTAAAGGAACAACTTATATTCTGAGCTCACCTTATAAAAAATGACAGTAACAATTACTGTCTGATATTGGCTATGCAAAGATAAAGTTTAAATAAAATTTAAAAAGTGAAAGTTTACTAACTTGTTAATGTCATTCTATCAACAGGTAAAGGTGTTTCATCTGCCATTAATAATAAATAAATAGACCTTTAATCTTTTCCCTCAGGGTTCTCTAGTTTTATGAGTGTAACAGGAATACAAATCAGATAAAAATATAAGACCAAGGACTCTGTCAATGGATTCTGGCAATTATCATGAAACAGGCTGAGAAAATATGAACCCAGCCCCCATGGTGTCTCTAAGAGTTGTTTTCCAGCATAATCACAGGTACCTCCTGTTTTCCTGACCTCACCCCACTGGGATCAATATCCTGTTGTGAACCCTTTGACCTGGGTTTTTGTAAGTTTGTGTATAAGGCTGCTCCACAATAAAGGTAAGAGACATTCTCTCAGAAAAAAGACCAGGAGCCTTGTGGTTCATCCAAATCTCCAGGCTTTCGTCCAATACTAGGACTTAGTGGCCAAGAGCAGCCACAATTCTATCAACAGGTAAAGGTGTTCCATCTGCCATTAATAATAAATAAATAGACCTTTAATCTTTTCCTTCAGGGTTATCTTGTTTTATGAGTGTATCAGGAATACAAATCAGATAAAAGTATAAGACCAAGGACTCTGTCAATGGATTCTGGCAATTCTCATGAAACAGGCTGAGAAAATATGGGAAAGTGACTCCTTATTCCATATAATATCCACTTCTTAGGTAAAGAACCAATCTAACAACAAGAAGAGATGTGGGCTTTAGAGACAGATGTCACAGTGTTATAGAGATATTTTAGTTCTCTCAATTTTATTTCTGAGCTAAAATAAAAGAAAGAAGTCGTTGCCATAAAGTATGGTATAAAGATTTGTAAGACAATAAACGTAGAGGGAGGAAGACACTAATTTGTTTCCAATAGTTGACTAACAAAACTTCTTTTCATTCTTACTTCATCTGTTGAATAATGATGAGCCAACACTAGCCAAATATTTTCTCTATGCTAAACACTTCTTTTGGCACTTTATTTGTGTGGATTCATTTCAGATGAATAGCCTGAGGAAGCCACCATCCTTCATCATCCGCATTACACACATGAGGAATTGAATACACATTGAATTCTAGTTATCTGCCTAAGGCTGAGGCACTCCTAAGAGACATCTGTGATCCAGTTAAGGACCCAAGCTATGTGTATGCTCTTGACCAATATACTCAGTTTTCTCCCAAGAAATAAATTAGCAAGAATGTCCTTAACAATGACTATGTTCAATTAATCAATGTTTTCACTTAGTTACAACTAATAAATAATCACTGGTGAGCTTGGGATTTCTGAATTGTTAAGTTATAACAAATTGCCTGCAATTTGACTATATTTCTATTGAGCATATAAAAGTATTTAATTGTCTTAAAAATTCCTGGTTATTTATTTATTTATTTATTTATTTATTTATTTATTTGAGTGCCTGGGATCAAATTTAGGCTTTATGCATGCTGGAAGAGGATTTATTGTGAACTTTCGCTCTACTCCTGAGGTCTCCTTACATCAAATCCCCTATATAGAAGGGAAGACTACAGGTTCACAAACACACATACACATACGTGTATGTAAAACATACACTTTCATGGAATAAACTCTATTATGGCTATTTCTGACCTCCTACAATTATTAACATATTGTCACCTCAGTTTTGTCTATATCTAACTACCTTAAATGGTTTTCAAATTTACTATTTATTGGTTGTTAATAGTAAAAGAAGATCAAATATTCAACTTCCATACCAAAAACATTACTTTTATAGTTGAGGAGATTATTCAGCAAGTAAAGTATTTACTGTGTAAAGACAAGTCCCTGAGTTAGGGTCCTCATCACAAATGTGAAGAACTTGATTGCAGTGGTGTGCTGATGTTGTTCGAAGATTTATTCTTTGGATCTTTTGGAGGACCCACCACCCAGCTCCCAGATAAATCACACATGGAGGCTTATTCTTACTTATGAATGTCTGGCCTTAGCTTGGCTATTTTCTAGCCAGCTTTTCTTATCTGAAATTACCTTGTCCACCTTTTTCCTCTAGGTTTTTAATCTTTCTTACTTCAGTTTATCTTATTTTCCTTCTTACTCAGTGGCTGCATGGCTGGGTGTCTGGGTGGCTGGGTGTCTGGCCCCTGAAGTCATCCTCTCCTTGTTCTCTTGTTCCTCCTTTTTCTCCTTTCTCCTTCTATTTATAAACTATGCCTGCTAGCCCTGCCTATCCTTGCTTCTGTCTTGCTATTGGCTGTTCAGCTCCTTATTAGGTCCATCAGGTGTTTTTGATGGGGCAAAGAATCACAGCTTCACATGGTTAAACAAATGTAGCATAAACAAAAGTAACACATCTTTACATCATTAAACAAGTGTTCCACAGGGTAAACAAAAGTAACACACCTTAAAATAATATTCTACCATATGCTGATACACCTCTGTAATCCCAGTGCTGGGAAGCAGTGTAAGAACGATTCCTCAAGTTCACTGCTCATCCTGATCTGCTTAGTTGGTAACTGAGGAAGACACTTAACATTGACTTCTGGTACCCACACAAAAATGAAAGGAAAAACTACCCACACCCATACTCATACACACACACACACACACACACACACACACACACACACACATAAAGGAAGGGTTATTCTAAATGATGAACAGTCTTAAAGTTCAAGCCCAAAGAAATGTGTGTGTTTCAAGTAATGGTGTTATATATGCAGGAATTTAATTTGCTAAGTATTGAGGACAATTTTGTTAGTAAGAAAAGGAATAAGTTGTGGAGACCTTATGTATAAATATTATTAGAGGAATCCTGATAGGTTAAAAATATACTATTATAACAAAATAATACAAGAAAATATGTTTATTCTGTGCATGTTCAAGAATTACAGATGCATTTATGATACTGAACTTTTAGAGTCAAATCATGTATATAGTAACTAGACGCATTACAAAACACTCATCGTCTGTTACAGAAAGCTAGGAATATAGTGTTTGTGTTGTGTTTCTAAACATGTTACATACTATTAATGTTTCCCCCTTAGAAATATTGTAAATAATTGTTTTCATTGAATTTTTGAGATGTATCAGGCTTTCTAGAACAGCTAGCCCCTAAATCATGACACAGAGACTTTTTACTAATTATGAATTCTTAGCCTTAGTTTAGGATGGTCCCACTAGTTCTTGTAACTTATTTTAATCTGTTTCTCTTTCCCTGCATTTTGCCATTTAACTTTTCACCTTTCTTTCCTTCTGTATGTCCTACTTTACTGCTTCTTCCTTGTCTGGCTGACTGGTGGTAGCTGCCTGCTGCCTGGCCCTGGATGTCTCCCTCATTCTTTTCTTCTGGAGCCTAGATTCCTCCTCCTACTTACTCTCACCATCCATCAGCCCTGCCTTTCCCTTTTCTGCCTTTGTTTTTATTAGATCAATTGGTTGCCTTCAGTAGGCAAAGTAAAACAAAAGCAACACACCTTTACATAACTAAACACATGAAACACATCTTCTCATAGTTAAACAAATATTCCAACAGATATGGGGAGGCCTTGCTGGTCAGAGGTTGCAGTCTACAGTGGCCTAGCAGTACTCTCCAAACTCAACAACAGAGAGAACTCCCTCCACAGTGAGACTTCCTGCTTTCTACTTGCCCTCATGTGGAGGACTCTAGGTTGGAACACCTGATCTTATCTGAATGCTTTCCCTATGTCTGGATGCCTGATTTATGTCTACTGTGATCCTTGGCATAGTTCTCTGTTAAAGCTCTTCCCCTGATGCCCATATGGTAGTTAGATATTGTGATAGGAGCATTACAATAGAACTGTGCTTCCACTAATACTTGTGTTGGGAGCTTTATGATAGGAATGTGCTGTTAAATGAAAATTAGGTGATTCCCCAGTGACTGTCCCCCATCCAATGTATTTGCTATACTCTAGAATAAAGCTGAGCTGACTCAGTGAAGCTGTATTCTCGGGAGCTATCTCTGTAGACCTATAGGCCATTGGACCCTTCTCACTAGCTCTCTCCCTCCTCATGTACTGAGAACCAATGATCCCAGATGTCAAAAGAGAACCACAGTGAGACATGTATATTCTTCTCTCAGTTAATTTATCACTTAAATTATATATGATATTGATGAGAAAATTAGATGTTTGGCTGGTATATATTAATTTATGAATGTGATCAGGTAGCTCATTGTAATATATGAATATCAGTCTTAATAAAGGCATAATCAATATTTAAAAAAATAACAAGCCATGCTGGATGGCCCACATCAGTAATTTCAGAATTTGAGAGTCTGAGGCAGGAGGGCTGTGTTTCATGTAAGTCTGAAATACATAGCCAAACCTTATCTCAGGAAAATGAACCAAGATTAAAATTGAATTCCAATCCAATTGGAGGGTTTTTTTTATGTCAGAAATTAAGAACACAATCCCTGAATTCCTCACTAAGTGCTTGTTTACTACTTCAATATTTTATGCTACCAATGAAATGCACACTCCTACAAAAGCATAGGATAATTTGGAAAGCATGAAAACCTAGAGATATTTTTTCAATGTGGTAATTATGCCCTGTTCCTATTGCTGAGCACCAAAGGCTTCTCCTTTTCCTGAATGAGATAATTCATTAGTTTCTAATTTTCCTAACTTTTAGTTGATCTTACTGTTTAGTATGTTTGCATAATTGTATACATAATAATGAAACACTTCAAAAATAGTGAGGAGAAAATTCACGATTTTAACTATGTTATCAGAGTTTTAAATTATGTTCTCTCAACATATTATTGATCGTATAATTGGAAATGTCACCTTCTATGAACACTATATTTTGAAGACATTATTGTCCTGATTTCATAATATTTCATCAAATGGCATATTTTTCTTGTCAATCATCCTATGGTCTTGACAAATAATCACAAAATGTTGAGAAAGTTTATGAATTAGGCAATCAACAAAGCAGTTCCAAATAGCAAAGAAGAAAACCATGTACAAAGTAAGCAACACTGCTTGATACTTTTAAGATAACTTTGCTTTTGTATGTATTATGTTTTCTTCACCAGAGTTTTAGTCAACATAAGTGGGATGGTTCCTCTGTCCCTTTAAACTCAGAAAAGATGCATGATGCCTGAGACTAGCAGACACTTGGAGAGTCAGTCAAGTAGAGTTCAGTTCTCTCTGGCTTTTGTTTTCTGAAAGCCTGACTTCTTAGCAGAGTTGAAGGTATGCTAATGGGCAAGAAAAATGAGAGTACCAGAAAAAGTAGGGTGAAACACAAAGGAAGAAAAATAGTCAAGCCAGGTTTAAAAGTTTAAGTATTAAGAGGAGAAGAATGTAGGTGGTGGATTCCATACTCTGAATGAAGATAACTAAAGTCTTCAGAAAGTAACAATTACCCAAGAAAATGTCAAGGACTCATATGGCCCAAATAAATCTACAGACCTTCAGAGAAGTGTCCTGACTCAAAGCCTGACTGGTGAATGCATAACCATTTTGGGGACAGAATCATGTATGTTTCAATAAATAAAAGATCAGATCACAGCTGTCCCTTTTGTCTGTCCACTAGAAGCCTTGATAACTATGAAGGATAGAAATCTGTGATTTTGTGGTAGCTCTATACATCCAACTAAACACTTATAAATGGCTTATGTTAGTGCTTTTATAGCTTGTGGGATGACAAATTTCAGAATATAAATAAAATACTACAAATCCTCAAGGTTGAAATATAAGGCTTTCTTGCTGGGAGTAAATTAATTGTTAAGTAAGCAACATAAACTTATACCTTCCATAATACCTTACAAGGACCCGTAATGTGATCAAGGTGTACCTGCTTAATGACTTCTCATGACTTAAGATAAATCCCTGAACCTTTTTCTGCAATCTTGGTTCAATTTCTGGGTTACTCTAACAGTCCTCCTTATATCTTTGCACTTCCTGATGGCATAAAGGGCTTGCTGAGAAGAACGCCTTCACCCACTTCCTATGCAGCCTGTCTGCCATATTTCTACCCACCAGATTGTACTTATGCCTCAGCACTAGACTTAGATCCCAGGACTGAAAGTCTTTCTTGAGAAGCTCAGAGAAGACTATGTAGGTGTCTTCTTCCTTGTTTCTATTTCTCCTGGCATTTATTTCTATAGTTCTCTATAGGACTATGCTTTACAGAGAATGGGTCTCAGTAATTATTTATTCAATATGTTAAAGCTTTCAAGGCAGTTATGTAATCCTTGCATTCAATACTCATTATATATAAGTAGCCCCAGAATGGTATTGGATGCATGACCTTATGTGATCTTATTCCGGACAGAGAAAGCAATGTAGTATCACAATGTGGAGCACATAATTGACCTTCACACCATCTCTGGTAAACCACACCTGAGCACATGAAGTACATTATATTTGATGTTGTTATATAGTAAAGTGAAGTAATAGAATATATACCTCAGAACTAAGGAAAGGAAAGAGGACGGGAGGGATGAGGGCTAAAGAGAAGAAGTCAGAGTAGGAGGAAAAGGATAAAAAGAAGGATGGTACAGAGGAAAATTAGAATGGCTGGTGGTTCTGACCCCTTTGCTCATCACTCTGCCCTCTCTTCAACTGGTTTCCACAGTTCGCCTCAGTGTTTAGCTGTGGGTGTCTGCTTCTTCTTCCATCAGCTACTGGATGAAGGCACTAGGATGTCATGTAAGGTAGTCATCAGTCTCATTATTGGAGAAGGGCATTTAAGGTAGCCTCTCAACCACTGCTTACATGGTTATTTGTGGTCAAACTCATAGATCTCTGGACATTTCCCTAGTGCAAGAATTGTCATTTAACTTATAATGGCTCCCTCTATTGTGGTATCTCTTTTCTTGCTCTCATTGATTCTTCCCCTGACTAAATTTTCAGGCTCTCTCATGTTCTATTCTCCCCTCCTGTTCTCACCCTCTCTATCTTCTAGCTCCATCTCCCCTCTACTGCATTCTCCCAATTAGCTCAGGAGATCTTGTCCCTTTCTCCTTCTCTGGGGACCATGCGTGTCTCTCTTAGGGTCCTCTTGGTTTGCTAGCTTATCTGTCGGTGTGGATTGTAGGATGGTACTCCTTTTCTCTATGCCTAAACATCTATATATGAGTGAGTACATACCATTTTTGTCTTTATGTGATTGAGTTACCTCTCTCATAATGGTTTCTTCTAGTTCCATCCATTTGCCTGAGAATTTCAAGATTCCATTATAACCCCCCAGTAGTACTCAATTGTGTAAATGTACAACATTTTCTCCATTCTTCAGTTGATGGGCATCTAGGTTGCTTCCAGTTTCTAGCTATTACAAATAATGCTGCTATGAACATAGTTGAGCAGATGTCCTAGTTGTATGAATGTGCTTCTTTGGGGTATATACTTAAGATTGGAATTGCTGGATCTTTGGGTAGACTGATTCTCATACACAGGGACAGCTGACAAGGGGTTGAACAAGAGGTTGCTCATGGACCCCAGACTGATAGCTGGGAAACCAGCATAGGACTGTTCCAGACCCCCTCCCCCCACCCTGAGAGAGGATGTCAGTTTGGAAGTCTGGGCAATATATGGGGCCTCTGGTAGTGGATCATTATTTATCCCTAGTATAAGAATGGACTTTCGGGGTCCTCTTCACATGGATGTGTACTCTCTCAGCCTAGACACACAGGGGAGAGTCTAGGCCCTGCTCCAAATAATATGATAGACATTTTTTTTTTCTAGACAGGGTTATAGTGGGAAATTACCAATACGGAGCCAAGTAGAAATATAAGGGTATTTAATAGGGAAAAGCCTTACTTACAGAGCCACCTAGCCAGCCAGCATGGCAGCAGTCTATATGCAAGTCGAAAGGGGTCAAAACTGAAAGCAAACTCAGCCAAAAGAAACTCTTACTCTACATCACCCTGACCACGCCCTTGCAGGCATGGCTACAGGTTCCCCTACACAGAGTTTCTCTGTGTAGCTTTGGAGCCTATCCTGGCATTTGCACTGGAGAGCGGGCCAGCCTCGAACTCACAGAGATCTGCCTGCCTCTCCCTCCCAAGTGCTGGGATTAAACGCATGTGCCACCAATGCCCAGCTATATGATAGACTTTGAAGATACCCCTTCCAAGGCCTCGCCCTACTTGGGGAGCAGAAAGGGTTGGGATGGGGGCTGGAGGGGAAGGGGAGCAGAAGGAGTTTGTGAGTGCGGGGAGCAGGGGAGAGGGGGAGGGAGAGGGAACAGGGATTAACATGTAAAAGAAGATTGTTTCTAATACAAAAGAAAAAAAAATGATGGGTGGAATTTTACACTCCCGTGGTTAATTATTGGCAAATTCAGGAGTCTATTTTCTACTTAGGACAGACCTCTAGCCATTACTTCCCTGCAAAGACTCATGAATAGTATATAGAAGCCTTTAGGATTAGGCAATAACCTGTGAGAAGACATTTTTTGACAATATTACAATGCTGTTTTTCTTTGTAGGATATTTTAGATTCAGAACACCCCTGTCATAGAAATGCAGGCAATTAAATATTTTCCACATGAGCCATTTGCTCCACTAGAAGAATCCAGATTGTTCAATAAAACTGCATAGGAAGGACAAAATAATAACCTCCTGGAATTTCATTTTTCATGATAAATTAGATATGTGGTGACTCAGATTAAACTCACAGTGGCAAATAAACTGCCACAATGTCCCCAGATATATATTCTATTGTATAGATGTCAGATCCTTTTCAGTAAGTTTTTAAATTGACTCACAAATGTGTAACAACATCATTCTGTATTAAATGACAGTTTTGAGTATGTGAAAACCCTAAACAGCATTTATGGAATGTAGAGAAGCTAATATAAAGAGTGAATAACCATGGTTTGCTTAATTTGCAGTTATTTCTCTGTTCCCTGAAGACAGCTCAGTGCCTCTATGCTGTCTAGGAACTTGTTTTTCAGTGCCACCAAGAGCATCTCTACCTCCATCTAGGCATTCAGTGGTTAATTATTGGCAAATTCAGGAGTCTATTTTCTATTTAGGACAGACCTCTAGCCACTACTTCCCTCCAAAGACTCATGAATTGTATATATAATTCTTTAGGATTGGGCAATAACCTGTGATAATCCATTCACTATACTACTGAGTTGCTCCTACCATGATACCTGCTTCAATTCGGTGGACAGATCAGTTTGCCTGACTCCTGCAATAAAGGTGTACTGCTCTTCTCTGGGATTGTTCTTTACAGGTCTCTGTTTAAAGGCTTCCTGTTCTGTCAGTTACCTTATGGTTCATATGAGCCATCAGAAGTATAACATAGTATGAAACTGGTTTTCTATTTGTTATATTCCAAAGTCAGGTTGAAGAAACAAAGTTTGAATTCAGCACACTAGCAAGTGCAGTGCAGATCAATAATTTCAAATACACAATATATTTTTGCTGAGTAATACTTACAAATGATGACAAAACAAGTCAATTGGAAAGCTTGGAGATGTCTCTAATTTTCATGAGGGGAGAGTGAAAGACATTTCAAGACAGTTATTATTCTCTTTGCCTATAGTCTAATGACCTTTCCCCCCCTTTAGTTACTGATATAGTACAGTTATCTGGTCTCATTATGAGCAGCAGCCTGGATGTCTGAATTCTCTTTCCATTCCTTGTCCATCACATTAAAAATGGAAACAGATTTCCATCCTTTTCTAACCCACCCCTTCCTAGTATCCTTGTCATTACAGGAATAACAGCACTAACATTACAGAGCACTAACTCTACATCAGAGGGTAAGAGGTAAGCATGGGCATACAGAGAATCACATTAAACCTCAGAGTCATCTTACTACATACAGATCTTTACATTTTACTTCTACTTAGAACTTATTGAGCTCCCAAATAGGTCCTCCAGATTGCCTATTATTACTTCACAAATAACCTTTCTCTAGCTAACCCTGTTCTTTGTAAATATCCACATTGGCACTAAAGAATTCCAGAGTCAGGTCTGCAAATGAAGCTCAATGTCAGAGAATTCCCCCAACATGTGTGGAAGTCCTGGATTTGACCTCATCATGGAACAACAATAGGAGTACGTTCACCCCAGTCTTCTTTGGCAACTTTCTCAAAAACTAAGTTCAAATCATACAACTTATCATCTGCTACTTATGAGTTCTGTGATACCTTCTCTATTTTCATCACTACTGCTTTGATTAGGATCCTAACAGTCATTAAGTTTACAATACTCTGACACACAGTTTCATTGCCTTTAGTTACTTCTTTATCATCTATTTTTCCATATTACCCTCAGCTGAGATTTCTAAAACATGATTCTTGACACTTCGTTGTCCTGATACATGGGGTTCTATGACTTTTAAACTCAAAACTACACTTGTAGTTTAATGTTTTCAGGAACCAATTAATTATCTGACCCTGAATCTCTAAACTACATATCATATAAAAATATTTTTGTTAATTCATCAAAGTCATTTTAAACATATTTATTGATACTATTATTTTTTACTACACCTCATTATAGAACTTGGTAAGATAGGAACAGGAAAAGAAAACAGGATATTTTATATGGGGCAAATTCTGAAGAGTGTATTGGATATGTCTACCAATAAACGCCAATAAAATTATTAGTATTTAATGATATTTTATGTTGGTACAGAGGCTGGGTATGAAACTCACAGGAATGGAATTGTTTTTCATTACTTAATGAACAGACACAGGGATGAGCACAGATTCAATTATCTGAATATACCAAATCTTATTAAGCTGTTGAACTTGGTAATTAAAGCTCATTTTATTATTCTTTGAAGGATTTTGGCCCACACATGATTTCAACTCCTGTTACACTGCTTCAGCTGATTATCATGGCTGCCTTTCAAAAGAGCCATCCTTCAGCAAAACAGAATCCAAAGGCAGTATGCCCAGACAGTGGCCATCATTTGCAAATAGATGAGATAAGAAGTCTCTTAGAAAGAGCCTGTAAATGACTAATGGGAGCTAGGAGAGTCCCTCAGATAAATGTCTACTTTGTGACCCTTCTCTAATTGACTTTGACAGACAAGTAGACTAATAACTTTGATGTCAAGGGCTTAAGTCTTCACCATTCTGTCACAGGTTATAAACAATTTCATGTCGAATATGATAAAAATTAAACATTCCCTTTTAAAAGACTGAGGATAAGTTAAATCACTTAAAAACTCAGATATCTTTTATTCATTTATATTTGGCATTCTGGTATGCATTTTCATACATTTAATAAGCCTCTTATAACTTTGTACTTTATAACAAAGTGCTAAGAAACAATAGAAGTGTGACAATAACTGTTCAATTTATTTTGAATTCATTTTAAAGTTAACAGAATATTTGTATATCTTAATCTAAAATTGCTTCAATTTCCCCTATGCTTGTACAAGGGGTGATTCAATTTCAGATTAATTCAGATTGCTTTGGTAATACAGCTATTGTCTCCTGAATGAATCCATCATGATAACAATGCTGTCCATTTAAAGTGGAATGTTCTATTTTCTAAGAACTAAGTCTTGATATTGGTTTTGATGTTGCTAAAGAAAAACCTGGTTGATTTACAACTAATTTCTCTAAGAAAAGTATAAACATCAATACTAATGTTTAGCTTTATTTAAAAATAGACATAAAAATACAGGTAACTATAATTGTGACACCAAAAAATTCTTGAGATACTTTCAGAAAGTTATAAAAAAGTTTCTTGAGATACTTTCAGCAAGTTAAAAAGAGATTAGCATGTTGTATTTAATGAAGTATTTTAATTTTTCAGTTTTCCCTATAGTTTTCAATAGGACATGACATTTATACAGACTGAGAGCACAACACTGTTTTGAAAGCCCTGTCTAACCATACCAAATACCGAACTACTTATTTATCCAGTGCTAAAAAGGGTCTTGGTAAACTGCTGGTACTACATGATCTATTTATTTTTTCTTACTTCATTTTGCACTCTCTTGTTAGTTAAGGCACCATTAAAAACCCAGAGTGGGAAGGTAAAGGAAGCAGCAATGCAGGTTAGTGCAATCTGATAAACCTTGATGCAAAGCAGAATTAGAAATTGCTCTTAAACTGTTGCATGAAAATGGAAATATTTAAATTCTTGTTATTTTCATGCATATAGACACTGTGAGTAAGGATATAAACTTGAAGGGCTTACACTTATACTTATGGAAGTGTAAAATGCAATTACATACAAACAAAGTTGTTTAACAAATGCATATTCAAGAATCCCCTAGAGATTAAATATAATTCACATTTTCAAAATTACAAAGCTGCATCCAAATATCAGTTGGTAAAAGACAGTTATACTATTCAGCTTTTCTAAAGACTTTATAATTCATTTTACTAGAAATTGCATATTTCATCCTCATTGCAAATCATAATGCTGAAGCAAATTTCAATTGGAAATACACACATATCACATATGCTTGCACATAAACACACATGTGCATAAACAGATGATATTGTTATATTTAAAAAGTAAGAGTTATATTTAGCAGAAAAACACAGTGCTATACCCGAGGAACTTATTAATAGATACTGAACTATAACATTATATTACAAATAAATATTCTGTTCTAAAGTTATTTATAAGGAAAAGCAAATTTTTTCGAGTAAACTTCATATAACATTAACAGCTTAAGACTTGAACATTCATTTTATGGTTCAGTCCCTTGTACAAGACACAAATAAGTTTCTACAATTGCATAATACTATTTGTCATATACAAACTTAAATCATAATTAAACTGTAAAGAATGCCATTGAACACAAATTAATATTCACACATTTATTGTCAATAGTTAGAACAAATATTTATATATGAGAATTTGTAAATAAAAATGTGATAAAACAGCTGTATCATTATCATATGATTTTCACATGTGAACCAATGATAACAATAATAGCAATTAATAATGAATAACTGATAACAGTGATGCTGATACTCATGTCTTAAAACACACAATTTTTTGCAGTTTTTTTTATTTGAATTAGAAACAAGATTGTTTTACATGTCAATCCTAGTTCCCTCTCCCTCCTCTCCTGCCCTACTACCTCTCCTCTAGCTAAAACCCCACCTATCATATATCCTTTCTGCTCCCCAGGGAGGGTGATGCCTTCCACAGGGGATCATCAGTGTCTATCATATCCTTTGGGATAGTACCTAGGCCCATCCTGTGTGTCTTGGCTCATGGAGTATCCCTCTATGTGGAATTGGCTCCCAAAGTCCATATCTATGCTAGGAAAAAGGACTGATCTACTACAGGAGGCCCCATAGATTTCCAAGGTCTTCTCACTGACACCCACGTTCAAGGGATCTGCATCAGTCCCATTCTGGTATCCCAAAGCTTCCCATTGTTCAGGTCAGCTGCTTGTGTGGGTTCTACAGTCCTGGGCTCGACCACTTTGCTCATCACTCGTCCTTCTCTGCAACTGGATTCCAGTTCACTTCAGCGATTAGTTGTGGGTGTCTGATTCTACTTCCACCAGCTGCTGGATGAAGGCTATATGATGGCATATAAGTCAGTCATCAATCTTATTATCAAGGGAGGGCATTTAGGGTAGCCTCTCCTCTGTTGCTTAGATTGTTAGTTGGTATCATCTTTGTAGATCTCCAGACATTTCCCTAGTGCCTGATTTCTCTTTAAACTTAAAATATCTCCCTCTATTATGGTATCTCCTTTCTTGTTTTCTTCTATTCTTCTCAGGACTCAACATTTCTGCTCCCTCACGTCCTCCTCACCCCTCCTCTTCCCCACTTCTCATTCTCCTAGCTCTCTCTCCCCTTCCCCCATGCTCCCAATTTGCTCAGGAGATCTTGTCCCTTTCCCCTTCTCCAGGGGACCAATGTATGTCTCTCTTAGGGTCCTCCTTGTTTACTAGCTTCTCTAGCAGAAAACACACATTTTTTACTCACTGAATCTGATTTAAGCCATGCAGATAACTCTAAAAATGGTATGACCCATTCCAATATCATTCAACTGACAATGACACTAAAACTCAGAGTAGTAATGGTCTCTGCTGAGGGTCATTTGAACCTACACGAAGGCTCCTTTGGAACAAAGTGATACTGGTGGTTGAGGTTTTAATGAATGGATTTTGGGAGACATAACATGTCCTTCTGTAACGTAAAATACATCCAGTTAATGAAACAGTCCCAAATCTTAGCCCATGCCAGTATCCATCAATTGTCCTATGTCTCATTTACATGTCATTCATGACAGATATAGTAAGCTAGGAGGAATAATAAACAGAGGCAAAGTTTCTGTTCAGCTGTGATCCTTGAAATCATAAATACACTTTGTTCCCCAAACACAATGTCATTGCAATAACAGGATTAATGTCTTATTTCCAACTGGAGAAATGGGGGAAAAGAGGTGTTAATTGACCTCAAGCAAGTTTAGAACCTAGCAAGGAAAGTCTGTTAGCCCTCTTAAAGGACAAGAATACAAATCTTGGCTTTATGCTCTGCATTCTAGTCCCAGGAAGGTGCCAGACCCTGTACCAATTTCACTGAAGTAGTACTCTTTCTCACCCAAATTGGCACCCCTTTCCTGTGACTCCAAGCAATTCATGACCTCTCCAAACAAGGAGATAGTACTGTCCTCTGAGACTTTGGCATAGAAAGCCTAGCTTCCCAGGTATGAAAGCGTAGATCTCAGGGCAGCAATAATAGAGGAGTTGCTGACCTCTGATCTCACTTGAACCCATTTCTCCCTGTCTTTAGAGGAAAAGTTCCATGGACAGCCATTTGGTCAGATAGTTCTGCTTTCACATCTTACAGAGTCACAAAAGTTTGAAAGCATTTGTTTTATTTCATCTCTGTCCCATATAGTTTGATCTGGTGGGATTACTGCTGCTATAATAGAATCTATTATTCTTTCTTTATTTTTTTTTAAATGGATTATTACATTCATGGGAAAACTCTTTGCGGTGAGACTGTTTATCTGTAATTCTACATGTCCTTTCCAGAACAAACTTTCACATCTTGTATAATGTATAGTGTGAGAATTTTCCACGTCACTAAATCCTGATCCCTTTTCAGTGAACCATTCCTTTTTCATTTCTTTACTCTTGCATTTTATTTTAGGCAATCTATACTAAAATATGTTATACACATTACACTATATTATATAAGAAATCTAAAATCATGGGGCTAGAGAGATGGCTTAGCAGCAAGAAGTGCCCACTGCTCTTGTGAAGGACAAGTTTGGTTCTCAGCACCCACAGCAGGTGGCTCATGACTGCCTGTAGGTTCCATCTCCAAGGCATCTAATGCCATTTTCTGCTCTCTGTTGGTGCTTCTCTCATGTTCACAAACTAATACACAGATACATATACATGGAATTGAAAAAAATAAAATCTTTAAAAAATTTAATGACTGTACCCATTCACTTTTAAGCAAAAGGCACAACTGCTTTTTGGTATTTCTGTACTAACTTATACATAATCTACCTGGCTAACTATATTCCATTTTTAGGATCCTGGGACCAAATATAGTGCATAAATAGCAATGTAAAGAGGAAGAGTACATTATAAACTGCAGTCAGAAGACCTTGGAAAACACTCAGAGCATCTACTATTTTACAACTGATTCTCAAACAAGGACATGCTGTGTCATCTAACCTTGAGGTTTGAATGGCTGCTCACAAGCTATCTTTTCTTCACTTCTTCCTCGAGTTTTAAGGCCTCTATTTCCTGTACATACCTGATACCTTCCTGTTTCTATTTATTCTATGCTCTTCGGCCATACTTTTGTATATATAAGGACATGGATTCTTCATGTGAAGGCTCCTACTTCCAGATGCATATGAATTGGTCTTCCTTGAAAACACTCAGAGGATGCAATTGCCCCTTCAACTATGCCTTCACAGGTTCACTAGTAAATTAATTATAATTTCTGGTTTTCACTTTGCCTCTTGAAAACATGTAAGTCTTGAAAGTCAAGGTTCTATTTTACCCATTTATTTCCACAGAGAAACCACTCTCTGGGATGTCAAAGGCAGTTAATAGTGACTGACTCAAATAATGAATGCACACATGCTGCACAGGGGAAGAGGGCTTGGTTCTTCCTCAATTTGATATGCCAGAATTTTTGACTCCCCAGGGGAGGCCTTACCCCCTCTGGGAAGTGGATGGGCATGGGGAAGTGGGAAAATGGGTCATGGAATAAGGAGGGTTTGGGGGAACTAGGGTTGTTATGTACGATGAAAGAAGTTTAAACAAAAATAAAATAAATTAAAAAAATCTAATTCCTTGTGGCACAAATGGTTCCCTCTATAACCAATTTAACCCAAACTTCATAGTAAAAGGATCAACATTTCTTACCATCAAAATCAAGATCTTTGCTTTAGTGAGACCCAGAACATTCTGTGACTATTTATCTATATTTAACTCATCAATAGTTGTAAAACATATTAGTACTTTTACTCTGTCTTATATTGGTATGATTATAAATATTATTTATGAAGTAGTATCTTATGTTTTATACTTCATTAACATGCATCCCTCTTTACTTGTAGTCATCTGTTAAGGGGAATAGGATATGGAGATAAATACTCTACATTGGTATGGATTTTCATTTATTGATAAAAATTTAAGGTCAATTTTGTGATATGCATATTTAAATACGGATTATATAGTCACCTATAATAGTCACAACCTACAGTTAGGTTAGTTAGGTTATCTAGATACACAGAGACATATTTGAGATAGATATCCTTCAAACCTTTCAAAGACCTACAGAATAAATGGAATTTCAATGGGTTAAGGTTTTTCTTGGCAGTGAGACACAACTGTTCCTGGCACACCAATTATGTCAGAAAGGAAGAAACTCATTATGGAGTTTGCTTTCAACATGACAAGATTAGCCATTTGGGCAAGAAAATTCTCTTGCCTGGACTGTTTGTTGCTGTATAAACTGGACATGAAGGACCCACAAGAAAGTAACTGCTGAACTTACAAAACAAGATGAACAGCCATGAAGGGTTCCTGCTGAAATGGGGAAGTGTGCCAGACACACTGTGGCCTATGGGCTGAAGATGGATGTCCCAAAGTTACAGAGGAACTTTGGATGACTGTCCAGGTAGCAAGATGTATCTGTCAGTTCTAGAGTTTATATATTATCTTTCTGTGGTCTTTGATGAAGTTGAAGACAGATAGTTATGGTTATAGTTTTCTTCACTTTGAAAAGATAAGTTACCCTTTTTTATTTAGACAGAAAAGAGGAGATGATGGGGGAAGTGCTTCTGTGTATGTGTTTTCTTATTGGATGATAAAGTACTGTTTTTGCCAATGAGGCAGCAAATTAGGTGGGACTGGGAGTCAAGAAGGATTCTTGGAAATGTACTAAAGAAGTGGTAATCCAGGCAGAAAGTGACATAGCAGGGAGACTCATTTATAAGCAAAGGCAAGAAGGAAGTCATTCCCTTTTGCTCTTCCTCCTGCTCTCTGCTCTGAGCCACCATGAGATCCCAGCATGAGGATGCCAGTGGAAGGCATCCTCCATGAGATAAGTCTCATAAAATATATAGATTTATGATAATTAAGACTGAGCTACCAGATGAGAAATCCTAGTCATTGGCCAAGCAGCATTTGTACCTAATATACATCTCTGTGTTACTTGGGACCTTAATGTGGTGGTGGGCAGAACTCGGATGGCCTGAGCTCAGGCAGTCTGGCAGAAAGCGCCCACATGGTGGCTGGGCTCTGGTAGCTGTGTCGGGAAGACTTATTTTTACAAGTAATTCTCAACCTTCCTAATGCTGCCAACCTTATGGTGACCTCCAACTGTAAAATTGTTACTTCATAACTGTAATTTTGCTACTGTTATAAATCATAATGTAACTATCAGATCTTTGCTCCCTGTGAACGGGATTTTGACCTCCCTAAAGGGTTGAGACTCACTGTTCTAGGTAATGACTGCAACTCCCAGTCTCCCACATAGTCAACCAGAGAGTGCTAGGTGCTCATTGAATCAATGCCTTCTATTTTTCTGAGCATATGGACAGTACATGTTTCCCTAACTCCACTGCTTCCCTGTCATCTGAGTTACAGACCGAGGTATCTGAGTGATAGGGTAGATTATAACTCCTGAAGCTGGCCCATGGAAACACTTGCTTCTTCTCCTCATGCCATCCTTCTATACTAGCTCTACTAAACTAAAAAGGATAATCTTGTAATTCATACCTTTATAATAAATATTTATAATTTAAATGTATTTGTACTTTGTGAATAAAATATAAAATTATATATATCCAATTATAGTATATGATCTTTTAATACATGTGTATAGAATAAAAGACTTAAAATTAGTTTAAATATAACTTACTCAGGTCTTTATCATTGTTTATTGAAAGCACTGAAAATAAATAGTTTCATATGCCTTTGTCCGTTGTACAATTGCCCCGGACCTTCTTTCTGTGCATCTGCAACTTTGTATCAATTGATAACATTTCCCTTCCCTTCCTTCTTTTTCAAACCATATTTTAAAAGTAGAAATTCATGAAATGTTACACGATTAATTACTAAAACCTTTTGAAAATGAGAGTAGTTAAAGTGCCAGGTGCCTAATTTTTCTTATTTTTTATGCTTAATTTAAAAACAATATTGTTTTACACACCACTCCCAATTCCCACTCTCACCCATCCTCCCACTCCCCCCAGTATCTCTTTATCCTCCCCAATCCACTCCTCAGAGAGGGTGAGTCTGCCCATGGGGCATCATCAAAGTCTGTCATATCATTTGGGGCAGGACTGAGGCCCCTCCCCTCTATATCTAGGCTGAGAGAATATCCCTCCATAGGAATGGGCTCCAAAAGACAGTTCATGCACTAGGGATAAATATTGGTTACACTGCCAACAGCCACAAAGACTGCCTAAGCCCCTAAATGACATCCACGTTCAGGGGTCCTATTTCTTATGCAGGTTCCCCAGTTGTCAGTTTGGAGTGCTTGAGTTCCCACTTGCTTAGAGCAGTTGTTTCTGAAAACCATCCTGAGTGAAGTAACCCAGACCCAGAAAGATAAATATGGCATGTACTCACCCATAAGTAGATATTAGACATAGACCAAAGGGTAACCATCCTACAATGCACAACCCCAGAGAAGCTAGGAAGCAAGGATGACCCTAAGAGACACACACATGGACACTTGTCCCCTCACCCCCCGCCACACACCTGAGAAGGGGAAAAGGACAAGATCTCTTGAGTAAATAGGGAGCATGGGGAAGTGAGGGAGGAGAAAAAGTAGGGGTAAATAGGAGGTGGGAGGAGAACCTGAGGGATTGGGAAGATTGAGTCGGGGGACAAATAGAGGAGAGCAAGAAATTGGCATAATGAGAGACTTGGCACTAGGGAAATTCAACTCAGAATATAAGCAGTAGTGGAGAGGCTACTTTAAATGCCCTTCCCCTATAATGAGATTGATGGCTATCTTAAATGCCATCATAGAGCCTTCATCCAGTAGCTGATAGAAGCAGAAGCAGAGATTCACAGCTAAGCACTGAGCCAAACTCCTAGAGTCCAATTGTAGAGAAGGAGGAGTGATGAGTAAAGGGGTCGAGACCATTTTGGTCTCATTTTGTTCTTATCAATGTCAACAAATATTTAAAAATCTATCATGCTTTTTATGTTACATATATTGAGGTTAGTGTGTGACAAACAGTATAATCAACTGTCACTGCAATAATCCAAGAAGACCTGGCCCTGCCCCTTGGGAACCTGACCCAGCGATTCTATACATGGCAAGCTCTGTATACAGGGGTAGAGGTCTCTTTTAGAGAGAAAGTTTGCCCTCTCTCTTTAATCTCATTTTCCTGAGGAATCTTTGGTCTCTCTCTCTCTGTCTCTCTCTCTGTCTCTCTCTCTCTCTCTCTCTCTCTCTCTCTCTCTCTCACACACACACACACAGTCTCTCTCTCTCTCTCTCTGTCTGTCTCTCTGTCTCTGTCTCTGTCTCTCTCTCTCTCTCTGTTTGTCTCTCTCTGTATGTGTCTGTGTCTCCGTCTTTGTGACTCCCCTTTCTCTCTTTTCGCTTTCCTTATTCCGTTACCTTTCCTGAATAAACTTATCCAGAAGTTCTGTCTGTAGGCCTCTTTCTGTCCCTCACCTGCCTTGGGACCCACAGATGTCCTACCTCATGCCATATTATAACAATCACAGTTATATTACTTTGGGTATATGTCAAGCCATTTAATAAGAATGCTGTGGATATTCAAATCAAGAAATAGGAATGAAACTTTGTGTATAAATGCAAAAGGATGAAGACAGGATGGTAGGTTCCTGAGAAGCTAGCTGTTGCTTTCTACAACAGTGAAGGGTGGCTGACAGGACTTCTATTACTGAAGATTGGCCATTTAACAGGCAGCTCTCACACAGCCTGAACTCCTGCTGTTTGCAAAATTCACTTTGAATATATAATGCCAATTATAAGGAAAGAACATGTCAAGATTTTGACAGGTGTCTAGGAAGCGAAAATATTAATTTTATTTATGCATTTTCTGTTTTAAATACCTCTGAAAAAATTTTGACTAATGCAGCTTAAAATGGCTATGAATGTTCACCTCCGTATGAAATCACCATGACTCTTCTCTACGCCTCCCAAAAGAAATAAAGAAAAAGAGTCCCTCTGAAAGAACATAAGCTGATATACTAAAGGAATTCAATATGAATCACACTGGGATAGAATGATCTTTTGAAACTCCTAAAGTCAATAGCTACAGAAAGAAGAAAAAGAAGAACAAAAAGAATGAAACAAATACAGGAAAAGGCTGATATATCTGACATGGCTTACACTTGTAGGACTTTAGGGCATTTCTTAGCACTTAGGTACACATATTTAATATGTGGCAATTAATATTTTATTGTCATTCTTCGAAATGGAGAAGAAACAAGCAATACATCATGTGTTTCTTGACCCTGATAAGATGACACAGCATATAGTGATGTGAACACATGGGATTTTATATTAATTATAAACAATTATATAATATAATATTTCATAATTAGGTTTTTTGCAACTTAAAAAATGCTTATTCATGGAACCAAAAAATGCTAATTTGTTCTCAACAAAAATCTACAAATCATGTTATTCTGTTTCCATTTTAAAATAAATATCTCCCTCATTTATTCATTTATTTAATCTGTGTGAACTCATGATCTCAAAGTTACAATTATTTTTACAAAGACAAAGTTTATGGCTTTTTTTATCATCTATAAATTTCTTCAATAAGATTAGTAGAAAAATCATCAGTAGAATAATCTTACTGTAATTTAATTTGGGTGTTATTTATTTTCAAAGGGTTGACACTAATTAGGATTATCTATAAGGCAAATAATCAATGTCAAAAAATGATCCCAAAAAGATGTAATCTGGGGAGTCAGAGACCAGCTGACTATAACAAAAGTTTCACGTATTCCTGCAATCATCTACAGCAACTACCTAGAGAGAGACTCATACCTTTATGGAGATCGTACACCTTCCTTTTAATTTATTTTAAACACTGTGTTGTATGTATACAATGTTTTGAAGATGACATGAAAAATAAGTTTTGCATGTGGGTGTAATTACCAAGATATCATTTTAGTTTTTTTATACCTCATATATGCTTTAAATCAATGTCACTTAAACCTGAGTCATCTATGGTAGTAGTCATACACAGTAGTATTTGAGAAAAATGTCAGAAGTGGTTAACGATAGATACAGGTAGAGGAATTCTCATAAATTTTCCACTTCAAAGAAATATGGCATCACCCCCTTCATCTTCCTTTTCCCTAGTGTTTGCTCCTCCTAAAACTATGCCATTGGGAGCTATCCATTACTGTTGATTCATTCTTTTTTCCAGTTCTCTTGAGGTTTTGACTTCCCAGGTTGGTATACTCTGGGAAATTTAGGCAGGAGTGAAAACCAAGTATTTGTCTCCTGAGAGAAAGAGGAGGTTCTGAGTTATGGTGAGAGAAAATGTTTAGAAAGTTAAACTTGCAGATAGTTAAATGCATTAGCAAGGAGATTGGAAAGAAGTTAAGAAAAAGATAGGTGGGCCAGATGAGGTTGTCAATGGTGTATTTGTATCTGTGTAGAGACAGAAAGAGGATAGGACTGAAAAAAGAATGAATAAACTTATTTTGTTTTTAAAAGGGGGTTGCTTGGCTAAACTCAAGTTTAGCTTAATCTCTGACAGTTGATTTATCTGAGAGATAGTGTTTAAAAAACCTGGTGGTAGTAATACACAACTTTGATCCCAGCACTCAGGAGGCAGAGGTAGGTGGGTCTCTGTGAGTTCGAGACCAGCCTGGTCTACAAGAGCTAGTTACATGACAACCTCAAAAGCCACAGAGACAATCCCTCTCAAAACAACAACAACAAAAATACAACAACAACAACAGTAACAAAAACAAACCCCCAAACCAAAAAACCAACCAACCAGACAGTTAAAATAAGCAAGGTTAATGATGTAAAAAAAAAAATGTGCAGATGCCTGGATACTTTTCTTTTTATAAAATTTCTCATGGTGTGGTTTTACATAGCAATCAAATAAGCCCACTCAACATATACTTTTCAAAGCCTAACTTAGCGGGTGATGGAGAATTCAGTGTTTGGGAGCTTAAATAAAACAGACACAGGCCAATTGCTCCCATATGTGCTTATTCTGGCTGCCACGAAACAAACTCTTCATGGCTATAAAATTGAATTATCCTAGGATTAACAAGCAGCTGTAGCAGATGTGCACTCTCCTGGTGCCAAGATTTGGGCCTTGCCCCATCATGTGCTAACTCCAAAACTTGAGCCAATAACTTCTACTGATAAACTTCATTAGCCTATAGAATTGGGGCAGCTAAGGGATGATTTGACAAAATATTCCACATATGAAAGCAACTGCTAAGTAGAAGCATTTCAATTAACATTAACCAAATCAGAATTGCTGTTGTTATGAACATGGTCTGCAGCTTTAAATTTGCTTTAGCTAGGTTTTATATGTACATGGAAAATGAAGTTATTCAACTATGAAATAAGTGCAGAGAATCATTATTAAAACCTATTTGTTTCTTAGATATATGTCCTAATGCTAACTTAATAAAATTTTTCAGTTTGTACTCCAACATCCACATTCCTAAATTAGATAATAAAACTTACTGAGTCCCAGGTAATGCAGTGTAGAGGAAGTGTGTTAGTTTGAATGACCATGTTTTACATGTAGATTACTGGAAGTAGTCTATTCTACTTAAGCATATCCCCATGAGCAGCATCCTCTTCCTGGGAATATATAGCAAGCATCTCATGAGGCTCTAAACACTTTAAAAATTGAGAATGAGAGCCATTGGCCTAAAGATGCATATATAACACACGGATTCACCCATACGAGGATATATTGAAGGGTAGCTGCCATTTTAGATCATTACTAGTTCTTCTAGAAACAGATATTTTGTACAGTCCCTGTGGCCTTGCTTATAGGCACTGTTATCTCTTATGATCCTCATTGTATTAAAGGTCTGGTACTGGTACTGAAATAAGCTAAGCAACTTTATCACTAGCTTAGAGTTAATAAGACGGGGAACACATTTATTACAGAGAAAAAGGCAAAAGAAACAATATGTGATCTTCATCACAGCGAATTCTATTCCTATAAAACAACTACTATTTAAATTAAGGCAAAACTAGACATAATGTAGGAATCTGGAAATCTTTAGTTAGGAACTTCCGTGCAAATTCAATAGTCATGAATTGAAATGTAATTCAGTATCTGAATTGCATAGACAGATTTATGAGTATTCTCAGAGTGAATACAAGTGAAAACAGATTTAGCAAGGCCACAACATCCCATCCCATTATTCTCAGAGGAAAGCCATTCTCTATTAATAATGGAGCTGTTATCTTAATATCTGCATTGCATTCATTGATTTTGTAAGGTTTTCATCATCCACAGAAATGGTGAAAACACATCAAACTTGGGGATGATTGAAAGCATTTCCTGTGGATTTGACATTGAACAAGTTTACCCCACCTACTATACTCAACACAGAATGGAAAAATATAATCTTCAGGTGCAGACATGATGTCTATTACCATAGAAATATTACTAATTATTACCAGAAGTAAAACCAGATTCTAAAAGTATGACTGTCTCCAAGAGAATTCTCAACAGATTCACAAGGGGTCAAAGTTGATCAACCTAAGTTTATCCAACTCATGGAGACACAGCAGCTATCCCATTCACAAGCACTAGGATAGGCAAATTCATCTGAAAAGATTTCAGGTAGGATGGGCAGACCAAATAAATGCAGCATTACTACTGAGTGTGAAGAATAAAGGTATCTTTGTTCTCTCATTTACAGATTAATGTTGCTAAAAATGTACTGACGTTTCAAAGGATTCAATCTGCAAACTGAAATTACTTATACTGGTAAGCAAGACATGTTGTAGACAAAGTTTGCATAGTGTTGAATGGAGAGAATCTTTTCGCACAAATTCTTATTTTGTATTTATTCATCATACATAGTCACTGATAGAAATACAAGGACTTACTGACTATATATTAATAATGTTTACAACATAGTGACATTGATGGAACTTCTATATCTTGAGGATTTATAGTATACTGGTCAGGTTCTTAGCATATACTATCTCTTACTTCAGTGGCATCTTTTCAATACCACATAACACATATAGTAGCAAAGGAAATTGGAACATTTTAAGTTACTTTCTCAAGGTTGTATACCAATTACTCATAAAGGCTGGGTTATAACTAGTTCCATTAAACCTTATCCTTCATCATGAATAATTACATAGAGAAACAAAGATCAAGCAACTATCCTATATATTTTTCCCATATCACTTGTTTATACATGTTATGTATCTATGGGAGTGGTTGATGGCTTGCAGAAATATTGTCTTCAAGAGGAATGATATGTAAAAGAAAATCACATTTTCTATTGAGATGAGCCAAATATGGCTCTTTTCTAAGCCATGCATTAAAACTTTAAGGTCTGGCCTTAAATCTAAATTTTTGCCTCCTCACCCACCACAGGGTTTGAGACAACAGATCAGTGGGAAATACAGTCTTTCCTGCCATCTACTATCAGCAAGATTGTAAACAATGTTTCAGTTTTCTCCAGTTATGTTTTCAGATCTGTGATCTGGATATGATAAAACCTATCTTTTAGAGCTGTTGTGATAACAGTAGCTAACAAAAATAATACACAGAGCTGAAACATATCATAGTATTAAGTGGGTTCCATAACATATCCCAGTCAATTTGAGAGTACTTGCAAAATAATGTCATTTAAAAATCTTAAAATTATAGACTGAGTTACAGTCACCATTTTATTTCATTATCAATGCTTAATGATAAAGCTGCACATATATTGCACACAGAGACATACACTATGTGCCATTATATTATATATTTTCCAAGTGACAATGCACAGGAATTGTCTCTTCTTACCACAACATGAAGTACTGTCAATACCGATTCTTCAGCTTCATTTGGGATACTTCACATATAAGGATTCTACATCTTGAAACCATCCACAGTAAGTGTGCTAAAAATTAAACAACAACAACAATAATGTGAACAAGGGAAAAAATCTGACTTTGTCCAACAGTTTCCATCTGGGTGCTTTACTTACATTCTGAAATAAAAATTGCTTGTATATTTCCAGACTGTAATTTCAAGAGTCAAATTAATGTATTGATCTCTAATAACACTATTGCTTACATGTGCTCATAAATAATTTCATTATATGTGTTTTTGTAAATCAATATGCATTCTTTTATAAACATTAGGAAAATAATTAGAATGTAAGATAATTTTCACATCAAAGCGTTTTGACTAAATTTAGTTTGAAACAAAATGTTCTAAATACCAGTAATAGCATATAACTGATAACAAAGTATTAGAGAGATCAAATTATGCTTTATAGCTACTATTCGAAAAAGATATATCATCATCATCTTCTCTCTCACCTAATGTTAGAGAGTTCTCTCAGAAATTTAGGCATGCCAAACAAAGTCTCTACCAATAAGTAGTTTTCCCAGCTCCTACCATTTGTTATTTCAAGATATCTGAAGATGTCCTTCTAAAAGACAAATTGAAAACACTTATAAACTTCAATCAGGGAAGCAGATAGGCAAAAATACTGATTTCACCTGCCCTTCCATTTCTCTAAATCAAATCTCTAATTTTTATTCCAAGCTCTATAACAGACCAACTACTGCAGTCTCTCTTCACATCTGACTCCAGGGGACACACAAATGTTCCCCTCCAAATTCATTAGCCACTTATCCTTTTATTCCAGTCCCCTCTAGTAGACTTTCTCTGGGAAACTACCAGCCAAGCCTGCCAGAAAAGCAGGTAGGTCAGCATAGCAGGCAGGTGAGCTTCAGATCTCTACTACCCCTCCTCTTCTCCATATCCTATCCCACAATCTCATCCACAGCTCTGTAATAGACCACCTGTTGTGGCTTCTCCTCACTTTCTCCCCAATTAGCAGGAGACTAAAGATTCTGGTGGAAAGCCCACCTTCCCTCTCTCCTGTGGAGCCCTCCTAGCCCATTACCATTCCTAAGTGTCAGTTTCCATTATCTAGGAAGTCATTTTCCTGGAACCCCTATTAGCTACACATATCAGTATCCCAGAAGAAAATCATACCAGGAAACACACAGCACCACACTCTCCTAAGAACCATAGAGGACAATAAAATGCAAGGGACCAATTGCCCACACAACAAAGACAAAAAACTAGACATGTACCTAGAATTATAATCAGCTCAAACCTAGATTCCTAGACCCCTATAATAAATAACAGCCATGACAATATTGTGACAGACAAAACAGTACAGAAATTCCTCCTTTTGTAGTTTTGCCATGGCCATTTTAGGTTAAATTAGATTTTTTTCTCATAGATGGTAAATGCCATGAAAAATTACACAATTCTATTTAGGAACCCTAGGTCAACATGCCTTGGCTAACATATTGTATCATCTGTATTGCTTGATTAAAACCTCTAACTGTAGCTGCTGAACAAGATACCAAGATGTGATTTTGGCCATTAAAAATTTTTATACTAAACATCCATCACTATACTTGAGTCTCAAATATGAGAATATAGTCCCAGATGACTGGAATAAAGAACTTGAATAGACTATAATCTGTGTCTGAGTAATTATATCTGGTGGGCTCTCTGTAACAATATGCCTCCACAAAAACCAAAATGCAAAGAAATGAATACAATTGTTCAAGCCCTGACAAAAGAAATAGAACCAGTAAAGAAAACCCCAAAACTGAGGAAAATCTGGAAATGACAAATTTAAGAACTCAAATGAGAACCTCAAAGGCAAGCCTCACCAACTACACACAAGAAATGGGAGAGAGAATCTCAGTCATTAAAAACACCATAGGAACAAAATGAATACCTGGTCAAAGAAACTATTAAATCTAATAAAATATTGGCACAAAACATATAATACATTTGGGATACAATGAAAGAAAACAAACTAAGAATAATAGCAATAGAGGAAGGAGAACAAACTCATGTCTTCCCAGAACCCAGAAAATATTTACAAAAAATCATAGAAGAAAATTTTCCTAACTTAAAGAAGTTGGTATCTATCAAGATAAAGGAATCATACAGAACATCAAATAGACTAGACTAGAAAATAAATTCTCCTTGCCACATTATAATCAAAACAGTAAACATACATTACAAGAATGTTACTTCAAAGTAAAAAGACCAAATAACATTTGTAGTGAGACCTATTATAACTAACACATGACTTTAAAAAGAAGACACCAAAAGCCAGAATGCCCTGGAAAGATCTTCTACAGACTCACAGAGACCATAGATGTCAGCCCAGACTATTATAGCCACAAACACAATAGACGGAGAAAATAAAATATTCCATGATATAACCAAATTTAAGCAATATATATCCATAAACATACACAGACCAGAAAAACAAAAGAAGGGAAACACACATACACACACACACACACACACACACACACACACACACACACACACACACACACACACACATGCACACCATCACTACCACCAACAAAAGAGCAGGAGTCAACACAAAGCTCATTAATATCTCTTAAAATTGCATTGATAGTCTCAATTCACCATTAAAAAGACACAGACTAACAGAATAGATATGTAAAAAAGGATCCATCCATGTGTTGCAGTCAAGAAACACACTTTATTATGATCTAGGAAAGATATCACCTCAGGGTTCAAAGATGAAAAAAATATTCAAAGCAAATGGACCTAAGAAGCAAGCTAGTATAGACATTCTAACATCTACAAAATAAACTTCAAACCAAAACTAGATATTAAGAAAACAATGAACCCAATTAAAACTGGGCTACAGACATAAACAGACAATTATCAAAAGAACTAGTTTAGTTTCTAAGAAACATCAAAGAAATCCTTTGCTAGAAGGATATGAAAATGAAAATTTGAGATGTCATCTTCCACCTGTCAGAATGACTAAGTTCAATAAACAAGGGGCAGTCCCTGCTGGTGAGCATGTGAAGGAAGAGGGACACTCATCCATTGCTGGTTGGAGTGCAAACTTTTACAACCACTATGGAAATCAGTGTGGTGTTTCTTTAGGAAGATGGAAAGTGATCTACCTCTAAATTCAACTATACCACTCTTGGCCATATACCTAAAGGATCTTATCCTACCACAGGGACACTTGTTTATGTATGTTCATTGCTGCTCTATTAATAATTTCCAGAAATATGAAACAACATAGATGTCATTCGGTAGATGAATGGATAAGAGAAATGTGATATACTTACACAATGGAGTATTACTCAGCAATTAAAAACATGAAAATTCCACGAAAATATTTAGAACTAGAAAAAGTCATCTTGAGTGGATTAGCTGTTAAGTCATTGATAATCAAGTTATATTCTGTAGAACCACAAAAGTTAAGTAGAGTAACAGTCTGGGGGACAAGTAGAACTCATTTGGAAAGAGAAATAGAATAGATACTTATGGATGGATAGTACGGGAGACTGAATGGGAAGGATCAAGTGGGGAGGTAGTGTGGACAGCGGACAAGTCATAGAATATGGGGGCAGAGAACAAAATTGAGAAGTAGCATAGAAATATAATAGAGTGTTAGCATCCTAAAATATGTACATATATGAAAACCATCTAAATGAAATCACAAAATAATGGAGGAGACACAGCCTCAAATGCCCATCTTTTGTTAGCCAAGAAATCTTCCAGTACCTGGACTGGCTTACATCTAATTGAGTTGTTGGCCATCTGGGTCCCATGTGTCCCATATAATCCCCCAAGCAATACCCAGGGTATTGCCAAGACTATAGGTTGCTCTCCAGAAACTGACACCAAGGCCCTTTTGCTAAAGAAACACCTACACGACTCTCTGAACATGAAAATTAAAGCTGGAACCTAAATATGGCCTTCATATCTATATACTAGCATCTTTGGCACAGGAAGGTACTCCGACAAAAGTACCCAATGACAAGCATAAATACCAACCCAGCCGCAAACTCTTTGAATTACAAGACTGTCCTGTCTGAAAGATATGGTAGTGCATTAGTGGCACAAACCATGTGGAAATAACCACACATTATCTGATTTGCCTCAAGGCTCCTCCATGAGATGAACCCATACCCCACACTGCTTGGGTGACCAGTATCCTGAGATAATAGTTCGGAGCCCTAAGGTAAAAACAAAGACTACTGCTCAAAAAAAAAAAAATAAAAGCAAAGAAAAAAGCATCAATAAATTACTTCCAAATACACTCTGCTATACTCATAGATCAGTACCTGCTCAGCCATCATTAGAGAACCTATTTCTACATCAGATATGAAGAAATACAGACACCAATAGTCAAAGATTATGGGGAGTGTGAGAAATCTTGGAACACTCAGCCCTAAATGGGATGCCTCCATCAAATCCCTCTCTTCTGACTCAGGGAATCCCATGAAAGAAGAGGTGCAAAAGTGTAAGAGAAAATGTGGGTGGAGGATATCAAGGAAACAAGGCCCTATAAGTTAACAAGACTGTTGCACACATGAATGCACAGAGACTAAGGTAGCATTCACAGATCCTGCAGGGGTATGCACCATTTGGGGTCCTAGAATTGAATGCAGAAGTGTGCACATGCCTCCATGTCTAACTCAGAAACCATCTCCAAATGATAACCACTTAAGAAAATTTATTTTTCTCCAAGGGAATATGAGTTGGTACAAACCATTCTTAAAAGTGTAGGCTGCATGCAGAAAATGAACTCAATGGCATCTTCAGGGTTTTTTTTTTATCTTATAATGCTAAGTGAGAGCTCTTCCATTTTATTGTTTTTTTTTAAATATTATCCTTTAAAATATGTATAACACGCACACACACATGTATGTGTGTGTGTATGAGAGAGAGAGATAGAGAGAGAGAGAGAGAGAGAGAGAGAGAGAGAGAGAGAGAGAGAGAGAGAGAGAGAGAGAAATAGAGCTGTCAGAACTATTGCTTATACATTACGGCTTCCAGTCAACTCTTTTTATGGGATTCCCATGGGTGCTAGAGTAAGTGAGTCTGTTTATTCTTCATTCACTTGAGCTCCTTTCCTACTATTTGTTTTGTCTATTTCTGATTTGTTAGTTTTCTAAACCTTCTATTTTAATATATTTTATTTTTATTATTATCTAATAGATGTCTTTATTTTCTAATAAAAGACAGAAATGGGTGGATTTGGATTGGAAGGGAATTGAGGAGGAACTGAGAGGAGTACTTGGAGGGGAAACCTTAGTCAGTATATGTTATGTGTAAAAGAAAAAAAACCCTCTATTATACATAAAAGAAAACAAAGAAACAGAAAACACCCATAACATAGCATTCTGGAACTTCTAGTTATTTTGTCAATCAGCTTAATAACTATAAGAAAGAAATTATCCTATAGATATTTTTTGTTTGCAAGCAGAGACACTACCTGTAAAATTACCAGGGACTATTCCTTGTTGCCCAATTTGTCAGCTCTTGTTTTCAGACTCTGTCAATATTAATCCAAATCTTTCTCTTTGCATGTCTGTCTCCTCCCTGCACCTCCTTTTGCCCTGCTGCACACACAAGCATACACACATACACAGACATACCCAAACACACAAAAAATTAAGTCAATATTCAAAGCTGCGATGTAATCATGTAAATGTCAATGAAGTCACTGTTATTCATCAACATAGGTCTATACCCTTTAAAAACTATTTTAGTTTTATTAAAATATATACTTATAAAATAATTATACTTATAAAATAATTAAATAAAATCCTGATTGGCAAATCAAAGTAACGAAATAATGAACACTATATTTGTGGCTTCCTGGATTTCTATTTCTGCAAAAGAAACAAAACAAAATGAAGAAGTTAATATTTTACTAGAGGGCATAATGGGTCTTTCTTTTGGGAAAAGAAAGACCCATTTTATATTTATGGAAATATAAAAAATAGTCCATAAAGTCTCTTAAATAATATTGACATATCAAACATACTTGATAGATAAAACTTAGTTACAGAATTTGAACAAACAAGGTCGATTAAATTTCCTTTTCAGTAAAGGCCACTTAAGATGTGTTCTTTAAGCTGTCTTCAGCTTGAAAACCAAGCTCCATATCCTTATTCAAGATCATGGCATTGAGATTCTGTGTACCTCCTTTCTCGCTTGCCAGATGGTTTCCTCTTAAGCTCCATATTACAGAGCATAAAAGAAAGACTAAGTGGCAGCATAAGGGGATTGGGATGATTCCTGGCTGCTTGTTGATGTCTCGATTTCTTCTTTTTTATTTTAGTTTTTTTTCATTTTTTATATATTTGAATTACAAACAAGATCAAATTATATGACGATCTCAGTTCCCTTCTCCCTCCCTTACAGAGCTGAACACAGTATGTGTACAGACTTTTGTAAAGTCCTTCAGAACTTACTCATTGTATTCTACCGAAAGTATCCTAGAGGTATTGGGTCCCCTCCTGGCTTTTCTTGTGGTTCAACTCTGCTTTGAGCTCCTCTGACACCATGATTGGATGCATAGTAACATCTCCAATAACTATGTGCCAGAGTCCTGAAGGGTCCCTCTTTCAAGTTCCCAGGTCTTGTCATTCTCAGACCACACAGGAGAAGGGCTTCATTGCACTAGAACCCATGCTTCTTATTAAAATTTACCCATTAAAATAACGCATCTCATTTCATTTCCATGTTTGAACCCTTTGAAGTATCTGTATTCAATTTTGAGTTTGAAGGCAAGAAGACTAGAAAAGAGCAAATGAAGAAACTAATATGTTTTATATACTTCATTAATTTTATTGTGTAATTTCCAGGAAACCCAATGAAACAGATGGTTGCTTATAATTATTTCATTAATAAACGAGTGATCAAATTTATTACATCCTTGCCATGTGTGTTCACTTTCTATATATATTCCATTCATAATAAAATTTGAGGATGTAGAGTACATCAGGTAATTTAATGTGTAGAGGACTGCAATTAAAGTTAAATTGCATGTTATATGGTAAGCATAGAGCCTCTCAATTGCAAGATGAGCTATTTATTTATTTACTGCTGTGGAGAGTTGTTTCTCCCTCTCTTCCTCCTGGGTGTCAAGCTGCTTCATGCTCTGGAAGATTCTGTTATCCTATTCAATAATCCACGATGCGTTTTTCAAGGCTGTAGAGCATTCACTCCACTCCAACTTTCTGTTCTTAAGCTCACATCAGAGAATTGTGTGAGTATTGCAGAGGACAAGGAGAGTCACAATGTGGAAAGGAAAGCAGACCAAAGTCAAAGCTTCACTGAACCTTACTTTTGTGCTTTAAATAACAGGATTGGTGTTTCTCTAAATTTTGCAGTGACTGAGGGTGTGGGTTTGAACAGCAAAAGTATAAGTGCTCTAATCACAAACTTGTCTCTTTGCAAACTTATTTGTTGTTATTGTTCTAAGTTTCTTTACATATGAAATTAACTTACTGGTGTCATGATACACAATTTCCAAAATGGCTGCAATCATTCTTGACACCCATCCAGGACATCCATGTAGCCATAGCTTTCTCTTTATACCACAAAGGAATGTACATGTAGGGAATACATGACTAGAAGAGTCCCATGAGATGGGATCAATGAAATTTGAAGAGAGTGGGAAGAATGAAGATAAAAAAGCCACACATACATAGTATGAGTGTGTAAGGGAGAATGCTAGGATTAAAGAACATAAACAGAGAATGGGGGTAGGGAAATGGCAGATATGAATCTGTGAGGAAGGATTAAATAAAACTCAGTATTTATGGAGATATCACAAGAAAACCTGCCATGTTGTCTCAATGCAAAAAGAAAAATATAATTTCCAAAATTATAATAACTGATAAAAGTAAAATATAGGGAGATTAATTCTTGTTTTCTAAACTTTGGCAGAGGGTTTTGTGGTAATGAAAAAATATAAATGAACATGTTCTCAATGTAACTTCTACATGAATATATTTTTAAAACCAAAAAACACAGCACACACACACACACACACACACACACACACACACACACACACACACACACACCACACAAACTCTCCTTCTTTTAAATACAGATCTGCTTCATAGAAAGCCTTGAGTTGTAATCTTCTCTATTTTCTCTCTTGGAACTCTTTTCACCATAAATAGAATGAAGGTACTAGATGGAATTTTCAAAAGAGGAAATAAAGATAAACTGTTTTCCTAGTCTTAATTCTTCCATGGAGTTTTGGGTTTGGTGGTGGGCAAGAGCAAGAAAATATATTAAAGGTTCAAAGTAAAATCCCATAGGAAGCACCATAGCTTCAGAATGGCCATTCTAAATTTAAAGACCTTTGATGAGAGGTATACACTATGTGTCTGGTTAATTTTGGAGTGTGGTGTTTATTTTATTTGAAATACTTTATATAAATAATAAAGGCTAGTAGATTTAAGAGACTTTTTTGAAGCCACCCTAAGGTGTAGGGACACTGTGCACACCTGGCAGGATCACATGGGTGTTACCATTTTAGACCATTCAGCCCCAGATGAATTGTCTGATGATCATAGCTGCATAACCCCAAATGAGAGATCAGCAGATGTTTTGAAGAGCTGAGCACAGAGTATTCACCACACAGTGAGAAACAAGGGAATTGGGGGTACAGGTCATTGAGCTTTGGCCTGGTTGGTTATGCCATAATAAGCTGTATATAGTTGGCTCAAATTCACCTACTTGAAAGAAGAAAATTAAGATGTAGGTAAAATGCATATGCATGGCACTGGCTATAAAGGAATACACAACCAAAGAGTATGAGTATATCTCCATGCAATAACTTATAGTTAGTCATAATGAAGAATCTTGAAGAAGTGAGTCACCATGCAGGAGTTAGAAACTATAGGACCTAAGTGTGGTTTGAGACAACTAAGTCTGTTTATGATCCTCAAGTAATGTACCTGGGTGTGAGGATACAGGAAAGTTGTAGGACATTGGCTCTCAAAATCTTGGGAAATAGGATGCAATTTCAAAATTATGGAAGACTAAAGACCATCAATATATTTAAATTATAGTAACTAATTTTATTATTTTTGCAATTTATAATTAGAAACATAAGATAGTTTCATTATCTATCAACCAGTTATCATTTAAATGTTAAGCAATTTTAAAATAGCCATAACAAAAATATTTGCAAATTTAATGATCTTAAACTTTCCAAACACAAGGAAAGTTTAGAAACACACATGTAATCCAAATTTTAAACATGTTTCAAAATATTGGAATATTTACAAACTCATAACATGTATGAATAATATGAATAATTACATATTTTTGGTGATTAAGAGTTACATATCGATGTATTTTGTCTAAAAATAACAGTCATAAATCCACAATACAGAAAATGTGTAACTGACATATCTTATGGATAATTATGTTTTTCAAAACAAAAAAGCTGGTGAAGAGTGTGGGACTGTTCTACACTACTTTGTGCATTTTACTAAAGTCTTACCTAATATAAGACTTCCAGCTTCATTCAGTCTGTGTGATATGCTTTGGTTGAAATATATGGAGAAAAATCCAGGCTGACAAAGATATGTCAAAGGAAGACATTTTTCTAAGTGTCTTTTGTTGTTATATTTTTCTTTGATTGTATAATCACCTTCCAGGACTAGTGGTTTCTAAAAGTTTAATTGCATTGTTAAACTTTAAACCACAATGAATATCTTGTAGACTGCTTAGTTAAATCCCTCCAGTCTTGTTAGTGGATCTTGCACAAATACAAGCTTTGTCATCAAACAATAGCTTGATGGTACTGCCTTATGATACTGATGGGCACCCTCAAAAATATTAAGTATGAACTATCAAAATGACCTTTGCCAATAACATCAACACATATCATCAGAAGACTATATTTTTCAATATAATATAAAAGATATAAGAGAACCCCAAAAGCTCTCAACGTTCTGATTTTTACTTAAATATTAACCTAGATAGCTAACAAATATAAAATAATAGTCATTGGTCTGTATCTCCAAAATTGAGAATTCTATAACTTGAATATGAATAACAGTCTCACTTTTATATTAAACTTAACAATGAAAAAGTGTTTATTTCAGTTTGCAATTCAATCACACAAGCTCCTTTTGCCCATGACAATAGTCTCCTTCAGTTTATGGGCAGGGTGCTTAATGCATACTTCACATTTCATCACAAAGAATATTAAGATTTCCACCAAGGACAAGCTGTAAAGTAATCTCTACTGCTTCATCAAGGACGCTGCTAACAGAACTAGATTTTCTGTTTATTCACTTCAACTAAATAATTGTGAGTAACCCAGTGACTTGTTAGTTTGTCACTACCAACCTGAAAGATACATTTGTCTTTTTATCCTTATGCTGTGAGAGAAATATTCAATAGAACTCAAATGTAAATGTCACCATTTTTCTTTTAAAATATTTTCACTTAACAGACCTCCAAACAACTATGGGTACCTCGGGTTTGAGGAATAGCATTTTGAAAACAAATCTCAAATAGTGAACTAATGCAGTAATCAGAGTGGGTAAAATGCTTTCAGATGTCTAAAAACAGTCAGCCTTCTTCAGACAAAGGGCCAGATATGCCATCCCCTCCTCCTAACATCACTGTAGGAAGTGATAATAGCTTTGACTGGGATTAAAATAATGAGAACTAGGCTAAAAGAAAATCCTTATCTATCTGTGATCCACAACTACATTTCACTTGTATAATGGAATCTGTACACCTAAGGTTGTGAAGACTATTGACTAACGAGGTCAGGAACTAAGTCAGCTGAGACAACTGGCAGAGGAGAGCCAAAGTGGTGAAAGTTACAGAAAGACAGAGGCCAAAGAATATCCAGAAGACACAACAAGTAACAGTCTGAAGCAAAGAGAGATATAAAAAACAAAATTATGGAGAGAAAAAAGAAAAGTGAAAGGATGGAGGCAGAAGATACAGAAAATCAATGAGGCAAATGAGTCAGACAGAAATAGAAAGACAGTGAGAGATAAAGTAGTCGGGGGGAACACAAAGCCAGTGGGAAAAAAAACAGAAGAGCAAAAGAAAGCAATATCAGACAGGAAGACCAAGACTGAGGAGGAGAATAAGTGAACACCTTTGTTTTCAGATGGTTTTCACATAATCACAGATCTCAAGATCATTTGTGGTGTATTTTGTATGTGCCTCTATGCAGGATGTAAAATGTTTGCCCTTTTTTTCCTACCAAGAACTAGAAGTAAAACTAATTCTTGAAAGAAGTGAGGGAAGTCTTGCAGTGGAAGAAAACAGACTTGATAAAACACAAGAAGAATGGTTTGGTGTATTTTAGGGGGACCTGGCCTTGGTCATCTTGTCTGCACACAAAAAATGTAAGTCATTGTCATTGCTTTTATTTTGCCCCTTAACACACAAGCTGCTCTTACAGATAAGTCAATTCAACCCTCTCTGAAAGTACATAATTTTTTCTAATAGAGTTGTGTAAGGCATTTACTTTCCCCAATATGAACTACCAATGGTCTCTGCCATGCAGGAGATATGTCTAGATTGTTTTTAGATTTATTTTCCTTTATGTCAATGATGGTTTGGCTGCATTCATTTATATGTACTACATGTGTGCCTGGTGTTTGTAGATATAACAGGTGGTTGGATCCTCCAGAACTGGAATAACAAATGGGTTCAAACTACCATGTGAATGATGGGAACAAAACCCAGATCCTTTGTAAGAATAGTGACTTAACTGCAAAGCCATCTCTCCAGCAACTCTGTCTAGATTTTAAGGGAAGACTTACTAAAGCTCTATTTTACATTTAGATATAAAATCACAAACTTATTTATCAGTATTCATATTTTATTATTAAATTCAAGAATATACAACATATCTTATCCAAATATATTAGTAATTAATTTTAAAAGCAGCAAGTAAAAACAATGAACCCACTATGTCATGTAATCACACATGTGCCACTACTTCTGTTCCTGAAGAATGAAGTGAAAGTGGTGATTGATGAATCCACTAAGATTTTATGTGAGTATATCAGATGGAAATTGAAATTATAGACTACTATGGAAAGAAAAACCAGCTCAGCTCTGGGTACTGTATGGGACAGAACAAGGTCAAGGAGGCTGTATGCAGCTCTGGGAAGAAAAGTGGGTATCTGAGCTGTGGGGAGGGGAATCTTAGTGCTGGCTGGGGCAATGCAGAGAGACCAATGACAAGGTGACTCTGCTCTAACTCCAGTAACTTTCCAAAATCACAACTAAGCATTGTTATTCATTACAGTGCTAGGTTATTGCATTTACAATTATGCTGTTTCTGTGTGTAGAAAGTGAAACAGAAGCCTCTGGGTATTCCCTAAGGTACACAAATAATTTCTGTGTACCAGAAGATGATAATGTGTGTACAAGCCATAGAGTCAGTCCTGCAAGATGCTATTTAAGACATGAACACTTTCCTTTATTCCCATATTTGCTCCTCTTCCTCTGTCTGCCTGCCTCTTCCCATTTTCTGTGTGTTTGTACATGGTAAAGATTCTGATATTCTGACAATAAAAACATTTGAATAAACTTGTTTGGCCACAGAAGCATGTCTACTTTTTCTCAGTTTTTCCCTTATGAAGACAGAGCTTGCGAGATGCTGACTTTGCTGACAATGCCACCTGAAACTCTTATGACTCAGGATTCCGTGATTTCAAGTAGAAGAGCTATGGAACATAGAACGGGAATTGTCCCTAAAATACCTTCATGTGCCTCCGTATTCCAGGTGTTTGGACTGAGTGTTCAGGAGCATGGCAGTTGAGGAACACAGAAAATGGCCTGTGACTTAGTCTCAATATAATAAGCACACTGTTCACTATGTATGTGAAATTATCCTTGGAATATTGATATGAGACCACTTCATTTTAGGTCAATGAGCCTGAGGGGAAAATTTCACCTGGAAAAGCCAAAAAAAAGTAAAGGGAGATGATAGGAGTTAGATATCTGCTTCCCGGATAATTCAATGCCAAATTACAAAGTGCAAACTTGCACATGTGAAACTTGGCAGAAGTAGGAAGGGTTTTTTTTGGAGGAGAAGCAGAACAAAAATCCAATACCTGAAATAAACATTAAGAGTTTATTTTATGACTACATCCATCCTTTTAGTTCAGTGTCCCCCAGATTCCCCTAAATTTTATGATTCTTGTTTGCCTGTCATCTGTCCCTTTCAGGTGAGGCTTTTAAGTTCCAGGTGGCAGTAATAAAGTCCACAATAAGGCTCTCTCAATCCTCAATTTGGGGTATATAAACTTTGAGTTCATATAAGAATAGTTGTTTCAGGTTTTAGGATGAGAAACATTCCATTTTTGATTTTTTACTATTTAGGGGTGGTGGTGAAGAAACCCAGACAATCCTAAAATAGTTAAATATAGGAAAATAAATGTGACTGAAATATTTTAATGTTCAGTAGAATAGAAATACTACAATCATTATATCTCAGGACTAATTCCCAATAATGGTCATTTCTAAGCACTCTTGAGATGTAGATCATTCCAACAGGAAAACTTTGAGGTGGGTACTACTACCATGTCCAATTTGTTAATGAAAAACTCAGAGAGATTAATTAGATAAATTTTCTAAAGATCACATAGCTTCTCAATGCAATGTCATATTTCTATTGGTCTAATTTCTCAATCTAAATATGTAGGTATGCTTTCCATTAGTAATTAGCTCTGATGCATGCTGCCAGAGTAGCTGTATGAGTCCATTTATTGATAACACAAAAAATTATGATTGCTCAAGTAGCATTTTGGGTAGGAGAGTCTGATTTAGCTCACAGTTCTAGAGTGTCTAGGGAATAGACAAAGCATCAGTCTTGCCTGATGAGACCTCTTCGATGATTAAATAACCAAGATGGGAACCCATAGAGCAATAGAGATCACATCTCAAGTTAGGACGTCAGGAAACAGATATGGACTAACAGAAGTTCCTCTAGAGTTACATTAATAGCTACCTTAGCCAAATTTCTCTTCATAGACCCAACTCTTCTGGTCCCATCAGCTCAATAGCACCTCCCTCTGAGTAGCAAGTTTTTACCATTTGAACAATTGAGGAATAAGCATCCCCAAACTATACTACAAAATTCATGGTTATATTATAAGGCTAGAGTAATGCACTGTCCAAATTCTCATCATCATCAACTTGATGAGTTTTAATCCCATGTATTATGTGAGCTAGAGATGTGGGTAAACCTTATAATGATACAGGGTTCCATAGATACAAGTTCATCTAAGGAAAGTATAAACAATGTCTAATGTTGACTCTGCTATGACAAATATCAAATTATGAGCAAGCATCAGCATTGCAATCAAATGATCAATAAAAAAATAAATTCAAGCAATGAGAGCAAAAACAGCTTGAAGGACCAAAATAGGAATTCTAGAATGATCTAATGAAATACTAGATAAAAACCTGAAATTCCTTTATAACATGCCTATAGTCTTTTCTGAACAAAGAAAACACTTACACTGAGTTTGAAATGATAGGATACATGGCTCTCTATGAATTGGTATCTTCTGTCTAATAAAATAAGGACCCTTAACGTACTGTTTGTGCTCTATTCTTTGGGAAAAATAAGCACTGAGAGTGTACACTGCAAAAGGAGAGAGAGAGAGAGAGAGAGAGAGAGAGAGAGAGAGAGAGAGAGAGAGGTACATTAGAATAGCACATTACTGTGATCAGATAGGACGAGAAGGACAGGAGTGATTAGATAAATAAATAAGCAAAATGAGCCAAATAACGATAAGAAAAGAATATGCCTGAAGTTGAAGTAAAAAAAAAATAGCTGAAAAGTCAAGCAATTAAAAATTTTGGTCTTTCACATCCATGTTCTCCAATTGCTCTTACTTTTCCTTTCCTACCCTTTACTCTATCTGCCAACCCAACAGAGGTTCCCTAGCCATCCATTTCTAATTGTGAATAGTAATAAAATTACTGTGACTTTGCTGTAGGAGCTCTTGCCTTACAGCAATTCTCAAGACCCAGAAGAAAGAATAAATGCCAACTAGACATAGTGAAACATAAAAGATGTTTTGTATGTTAAGAGTTCAGACTTTAATATATACCAAGTTGTAAAAGCTGCAGTTATGGGAGGGCAATAACCATGTGGGTAAATAGAGTGTACCTCTCAAAGACCATAAAAGAAATATTCCTCCTAGGATAGTGTTAGTGTTAAATTTTGTTTGTAACAATAGCTTTCTAAACTTTAATGCTGATAGTACGGTTTTAAACACAAATATATTAGCTTTTGTAGTATCCAGACTGAAATGTAGCAGACATTTTTTCACATTACATACACAATTTCTATATTAGTGAACCAATTTTCTATGCATTGACCTTGATTGAAAGCAAATATACATTTAATTAAAAACAAGGAAAGCTTAGAACCAGTCTAAATGTTCAAGAGACAGGTTAAAATAGATTACGGTAACTTCATCACTTAGGTATTTATATTACCATGATTGTACAAGCAGGTGCGTGCATGTGTGTGTGTGTGTGTGTGTGTGTGTGTGTGTGTGTGTGTGTGTGTGTGTGTGTGTAAGAGGGGGAGATGACAAAGTGTAATGGTGTGGTAAGAAAAGGAAGGAGAGAAAGAATGTGAGACTGACATCTCAAAATTTTAGTTGTGCTAAATGATGAATGAGAGGTAAAAAGTGTAATTATCTTTTCAAAAATGTTTTGTTATTTTATTTTGTACTATCTGCATATACTACATTTATAAATAGGAAAAATATTTTACAAAAAATTATGTAGCCATATCTTCTAAAGAGTTTCTAGAACACCACACCTGTATTCAGTATTCTAGAGATATTTTCATGTACTATAAAGATCACTGAATTATCAAAACAGTCCATATTTTTAGAAAAAGTTGAAATGAAATGAATTAATGTATTACTTAATGCCTTAGCACAGCTTCATTTAATATTCACTAAGTGTCAATCATTACTTGTCCCCAGGTTCATAGAGACAGATGAAGCAGTATTCTCTTTTTAAGGACTTGCAAACACTGAGATCGTAAAATGCGGTAGAGAGAATGTTCACTCAGATCATTGGCTTGGAAGCACTGCTTCAAAGCACTGCTAATAGTGTAAGGGTAAAGCTCTACTGTCAGGTCTCAGGTAACCTGGTAATTATTAATTCTCTAGAAGGCAATATCAAGTTAGCAATCATACTGTTCTCAGCCTTAGTCCAGTCTGTGGAAGAATAGACAAAAGCATCCCCTGGTGCCCAAATGTGTCTCCCCTTCCTCACACCACTTTTTAGCACTCATCCCTGGATTCCCTGCTCCCAGAAGACAAATAAAGACTTAAGACCTAAGGCCAATCTTCACTCCTGGTATGATTTGCAATTTATGTGTCTGTGATATATTTGGTTGACGACTTCATAGCTAAGGAGTACCTGTAATCCATAAAAGATAGCCTGATTATATTTTGCATGTTTATTTGAAAGGAATAAATGGCTCAAAGAAATGACCTGTATTATTTTTGTGGGCTTAGGAGGAGATAAGATACATGCTTAAATCAAAATTTCTAATTCCAGAACCTCCTCAAAACCTCACGGGCTATTTATCATCTCGGTGCTAAATATAGGCAAGAGAGAAAACAGGCTTTCTGTAATGAAAAGTCTGGAATTTGGAGCTATAAACAACAACATAGAAGCTCTCTACTGCATTTATCCAGACTCCTGCCATATCCCAGGTGGAGAAATCAATGGCAGCGTGAAAATCATCTGAACCTCAAGAGATACTTTGTTCTCAGTGCTTTGCTTTGAGCCTATACAGTGCTCTTACTCCAGATCAATCCCTCTCTCCAGGGAGTGCTAATATGCTAACAGCTATAGAAGTCTGATTTGTTCTATAAGCCAGCAGGATCAAAGCAGGAGCTGTGGCAGACTTAATACTACTTCTGACTTCCTCCAAGAGGGCTGCTCTCCCTACCATCACTTTTGATGTCACTTTGGAGTCCCTTTTCCAAGCTCATTAGGAGAGTGACATACCTTAAGGAAAAAATAGAGTTCATTAGGGAAAAGATTTCCCCTGAATCCATTTAGTTTAAGAGATGGGCACATAGTTTATTAAACACAGGCAACGATGCTATGGAAGCTGTTTATGTAAAAACATTCCTTTTAAAACATCCATTTCTTAAAGCTATAAGCTGCCAAAGTACAAGAGGCCCCATAGATTTCCCAGGCCTCAGCCTAGACACACCCGGGAGGGACTAGGCTCTATCCCAAAGAATATGACAGACTCTGAAGGCCTCCCCATGGAAGGCCTCACCCTCCCTGGGGAGCAGAAATGGTATGGGGTTGGTAGGGAGTTGGTGCAGTGGGGGGGTGGGGAGAGGAGGAGGGCAGGGGAGGAGTGGAGGGAGAGGGAACTGGAATTGACATGTAAAACAATCTTGTTTCTAATTTAAATAAAAAATGGAAAAAATATAAGATGATTTTTACTAAGTGGTCAGCACTTTCTCCAAACTTTACCTATATCATAACTGTCTCTGCTCCAGACAGTCTTGAGGCTACACTGCTGCCAACTAGCGTTCCTCAAAAGGAAAATGGGCTCTGGAAAATTTATGATTAAGGAAATTTCTCATAGGAAATGGGAGAAACAAAGCTTCCATTTCCAAATACACAAGATATATTTACATTACATGAATATTTCATATCAAAAGATTTTATGGAACATCATTTGAGAATAACATTGATTAATAAAACGCTAAAATATTGGGGACATTTTTAGTCTATATGCAGATTCAAAGCATTTGATTTTGTTTAATTTTGTATCATTGACCTAGCCATATATAGCTGTTGACTAGTGTATCAGACAATATGGCTCAGGTTACCGATGGAAAAAATAAAAAACTGATCAATTTTTCATTGTAAGTAACAGCATATTATATTTCTGTGGCACTAGCTGCCAGGATAACTGTTGCTCACCACACATCTGTAATGTTACATAATTTTCACCACACCTTACTAAGAGGTATCATTATCACTTTTATACATACAAACAATACAGATAATTACATAATTGGACCAAGAGAAAAAAGTTTGAGTTATTATGTTTGTATTACTTCAGGGTCTACAAGCATGTCTCAAATTTTCAGAAGAAAGATTGTGGCTCAAAAATATTTCTATATTGTTTTTCAAAAACACAATATTTGGAACCCTCATTTATTTATTGATTTGTTTTGTATTTAATTTTTTTGTTATTTTACATACCAACTGCTGTTTCCCCTCCCTCCCCTTCTCCCCTCTCCCCTCCTTCAACCCCTATTCCTCAGAGGAGGTAAGGGTTTTTTATAGGTATAGAGGTAAGAAGCCTCAAAATAAAAAAAAAAATATTTCCTGTGTATGAGAAGTCTTGTCCACTGGGTGCCTCTTGTAGCTCAATACCCAAGAAATTGTGGTTTAAGTCATCTGTGGATTGAAGAGTATCTCTTTTCTGTCATTGTTTTATAATTTGGCTAGTGGTGCTTCATATGTAATGTCCTTCTGGTTCTTGATATAGAAGTTAACAGTAGAAATGAGTTTCCTTTACAGGTGCTAAGTAATGTTCTTACCTGTGAAGTCAAGATGTCAACAAAAATTATCAGACCATGAGAAATAAGAATTAGAAGTCAGTATCATGGAAGGGTGAAGAAGCAGGTTAGGAAGGAAGGTCCTGTGCCTGGCCCAAGACCCCAACTCACGGCTAGAGGATCCCACCTCGATCATGGGTACTATTCTTATCCACTATGTCAGATGTTTTAAAAATGTCTCAGCCCATTTAACTATTATTAACTATTATTCAGATGAACTTTGTTGGGTGGGCAGGAGAATTTTATTTTCCCAGATAAAGGTTGGGGACAGAAAGTAGCATTTAAGTAAGTACCCCCATGCATGTACTATTGTGTATATTAATATTCACAATTACTGTGGCAAGAAGTTTATCTGTGATGTCCTGAGAGACCATGTATCTTAAAAACTTAAATAAATGGCAGATGGGCTTCAAAATTTTCAGTTCCAGGCCAATGAGATGGCTCAATGGGTAAAACTGCCTGAGTTCAATCTCAGGAAGCCACATTGTGGGAGGACAGACTGCCTTCCACATTTTCTATTGACCTCCACATGTGTGCAATAGTACTTGTCTATACCTCACTATTCACAGATACACAAATACATACACATGTTAGATACACAAATACATACACATGTTGACAAATGGATATAATTTTTACAAGTCTTGTATTTTAAAATATTATTAAAATATTATTATTGTTGTTTGTTTTCATGTATACCACTTTGCTACCCCCAAGAATTCAGTATGTATTATAAATTATAAAAATTTTCAGATGAACTGATTTCAATGTCAGATAACAATCTTTAATCCACTAGTATTATTTCAAAGGAAAAAGAAGTAGAATGCAATGTTTTTATATTTATCTAGAGGATGTAATCATTTAATTGATAACTTCTTATTAGTTCACTATATCATGTTCTTCACTGATCTTTAGAAACAAGAGACCCAATATATACTGTTCACTTAACATGTGCTTCATATTTATGTTTGGAATTTTTCTTAAAGATTTTACCCATTTTTATAAAGAAGAAATGAAAAAGGGCTGAGTCTGTATCCAAGGTTCCATAGTCTGAAACCTGTGACTGTTTTAATATTAACTACTCTACAATGGAAATATCCTAGTAGAGGGTACTATGCCAACCCAAAGTGAAGCTCTGCTCCTACCTGCCTTGCCTAGAGATGCTTTTAGAATTTGATGCCCTAATTTTACAGAGTTAAGGGCTTAGCCAGTTTTTTATGTTTTTTTTTATTCAGTTTATATACAAACCACAGTTCCCCACTCCCTCCCCTCCTGCTACTAACTTCCAACCCATCCCTATCCCACTCCTCAGAAAGGGTAATAACTTCCATGGGGAGTAAAAAAGCCTGGAACATTAAAAGGCTGAACAAGGCATTTCACCATAGGAAATGGGCTCGAAAAAGCCAGATCATGTAATAGGGATAGATCCTTTTTCCACTGCCAGGGTCTCAGAATCAGATCAGGCTAAACAACTGCCACTCAGGCTCCCCAGCTGTTGGTCTAGAGTCCATGGGCTTCCTTGGGTTCAGGTCATCATTTCTGTGGGTTTTCCCATCATGATCTTGGCATCCCTAACTCATATAAGTTCTCCTCCTTCTTTTCGACTGGACTCCAGGAGCTCAGCCTGGTGGTTGGCTGTGAATCTCTGCATCTGCTTCCACAGTTAATGGATGAAGGTCATATGATGACAGATAAGGTAGTCACCAATCTGATTGCAGGGGAAGGTCAGTTCAGGTCCCTGCTCCACTATTGCTGGGGGTCTTAGCTGGGGTCATCCTTGTGAATACTAGATGTAAAGCAAAAGATAACCAGACTACTATGCACAATTCCAGAGAAGCTAGGTAACAAGGAGGACCCTAAGAGGGACACATGGATCACCCTGGGAAATAGATGAGATCTCCTGGGTGAACAGGGCCAGGGGAGTAATAGAGGAGAGAGGATGGGGGATAAGAACACAAGGGGATGGGATGGTTGAGTTGGTGGAGGGACAGAGTGGGGGAGAACTGAAAGAGCTATCTAGGTAGAGGGAGCCTTTATGGGCTTATGGAAAACACTAATGCTAAGGAAATTCCCCGGAATCCCCAAGGTTGACCCCAGCCATTTTTTTATCTAACACAGTTACCAAATAATTATTTTTACTAGGTTAAGAAAACTGCATAAAACAGAATCCAAAGACCAGAAGAGCTATAAAGAACTCCTGAAAGGAAGATTTAATGCTAGAGGTTAGAAACTAAACTATACCTTCTTCCAGCCCAGAGACACTTCTTAAGTGATTAATGAAAATGGAAAACAAAAGCAAATTGTAAGAATCCTCGTTTTACTTGTGAATGTAAATTAAAGAAAAATAAAACTGAATGTGACCACCTAAGGCATTCCTTTACATATTTCTCATGCTTTCTCAGAAACAGGAGCCATTTTTGATAGGGGGTGGAGTACTCTTAAATTTCGGATTTCTTCTTGCTTCTATCATCCAGTTTTGTTTGCACCTTTATTTCCTCTTGGCAATAATATTGACACTTGTCCAAGTTGTCTGTGGAGATCTAACAGAAAAAAATATCATCTGTGGTAATTGTCAGATTGAGTTGAATTTCATTACAATCAATATGAAGGGGTAGGGATTATCATAACACCTGAATTGTGAGATATATGGAACATTTTCTTTCTCAATTCTCTGTTAGGAGAGAAGAGATGATGGAGCAGGGGGAGATGTTTATGTAACTTCCTGATCATTTTCAAATGTCTCAGTATCTTTATAAAAACCCTAAAATTATTTTCAGCACATGTCATTCAGCTTCATGCAAATACTATTGCACATATTAATAAAGTTGCCTATACCAAATTGTATTTGGGTTTCTACTAAAGTCTGTACTATAGTTGTAGATGATATAAATTGGTTAATTAAATAAAAGGTATTAACTTATAAAAATAGACAGATGAATTATTTTCTTTATCCTAGTGGAAGATAAAACATTTTCTTTCGAACACTGAAGAGGCCATTATGTTGTCTTTGTTACAAATCCTGGATTCCTATCTGTTACATGGAGATTAGATAAGATCCATGGTGATGTCAAAGAGGCTCTTCTGGGGCTCCCCATTAAGCAGGATTTTGAAAAGTGTTTCTTAGTAAAGCGGGAATCTTCATCAGAGAAAAGTCAGTTTTTTCTGTCTATCTTGTGTACAAAATAGCAGCTATGTGAAGGGGACAATAATGCTGCATTCCCAGTTCTACATGAAAGGTGAGACCTCTTGTGCATTAATAGGAATGTTATGATACCCTTTGGACGAATTGTTCTCACTGTCTGTGTTCAGATATATGGGCAAGTGGTAGATCAGAGTACAGAAGTCCACTTCACCTTTAAAATGCCATGTGTATATGAAAACACATTTCTCTTTCATAGGAACATGTATGCTAACCTAACTCACATATAACAGTTGTGCTAAGTTTATACTGGCTAGTCATATTAGCAGATAAATAAAAGACTGATTTTAAAATAATGAGCATATATACTATCTTTAATTTTCCTCAAATGTGAAATATATTTTTGATGGATAAAACATAATTTTAGTACAATTGATAGAACTGTATAAAGAAAGAAAAAGTTGGTCACAGAAACTAGTACTTTATTGTATCTATTCACAACAGTGTGCTTAGTTTGCAATCCCATAGATAAGAACTATTTTCTAAAGATATTAGGCAAAAATAGCAGGCATTTCCAATAAGAAGTCAGATTTGAAAGACAATATGGTATCATGAGGACGTAACATCCTCATTCAATCATAATGAAGAGTGATACATGATTTTATTCTTTAGTAAGCAAAGATCAAAACTCTGGGCTAGAGAAATGATTCAGTATGTAAGAGTAATAGCTGTATGAGTATTTGAATTTCAATATCTGATATCTATGCATGAAGTTACATAAGATGGACCTGTAACCCCAGTGCAATGGGGGACAGAGGCACCAGGATGCTTTGATGCTGCATACCAGCCTAGCTCCAGGTTACATGAGGGATCCTGCCATAAGCATATAAACATTTGAACTACAGAACACTGGAAAAATAAAAACAGCAGATAAAGATATCTTAGAAATCTTCTAGGAGGCATCAGAGTTATATATCAAGTTGTCATAAACTTTCCTCAGAAACAGGCACCATTTAAGATGTTGTCAAGGGAGCTACTGATACCTATACCAAAACTTCTTAAGTAATCATCAGGTGCAGAGACTCCTAGCAGGTAGTAAGCCCGGTGCAGGAGACTAGAGATGACACAAGCAAAGATAATGTTTACAAGGTGAAAGATATAATAGTACTTTGACTTTGATGTGAAAGTTATGGAGAACCAATGTTTGCTTTTGATGGTTTTGAGAAGGGGAAAGAAACTTTGGCTACTGTGTGAGTGAAAGCCTTCATAAAGGAAAAGTTAGAGACAAGCAGAGAAGCAAGGAGGAAGCAATATACAACCCAGGTGAGAATTGGGATGTGAGTCACTGTATCATCAGGAGAGATGGTGAGAAATGTTTTGCTTTTGGATGTTATCAGAGAACACTCTGATAACGAATTGATGTGACTGGGAAGAGATGGAGGATTTGGAGTTGCTCCTTAGCATTTGGACCTGAATCAATCAACATTGGAGCTGTCATTGACTGAACAGTTTCTCTACCAAGGGGGTTTACATGTCATTTTTCATTTCTTAGTAAATTGTAAGTACATCTAAGATTGTAATAAGTTTAGCATCTGGATATTAATGTAAATTGAAGAGTTGAGTCAAGGAAAGGTTATGAGTTAGAAACATGCATTGGCAATTGTGATAGTGGTAGCACACACTTGAGGGAATTTAGAGTTACCTGCAATGTAGACCCTGTGCGTACCTGCTGGCTGTTATCTTGATCTGCACTGAGGTAGGAAAACTCACTCACTTGCTGCTAGTGGTACCACATTCCCATGATGAAATCCTGGACTGTATTTGCTGAAAACACTTTCTATGGACCAGAATGCACTCATCATTCTCTGTTTCTGACTGTGAATATGATGTGACAGGCTACTATTGTCTCCTAACTTCTCAGCCATAATGGACCACACCTGTGAACTATGAGCCAGAATATTCTCTTTCTCTCATTAGTTGCTTTTGTCAGAATATTTTTATCACAGTGACAAGAAAAGGAACCAATACATAAGTCAGCATCAAATTGAGATTTCTTAAACTCATATTTCTTAGAACATAGTTAGACTGGGTGATAAGGGAAGATGCCATGAAGGGCAAGGAAGTGAATGAGACGTATCACTTCACTATTTGATGCCTCTAGGATGTATCAAGTAGAGGAACATTGCAGAAGAAACTGAATAGTGACTGATGAAGTGCCTGATCAAAATCACTGAAGAAAGTATCTGTAGGACAAAGGACCTGTTTTACTGGTGTTTTTTTTTTTTCAATTGCAACTTCCAAGTGATGTGAGCAAAGAAATATTTAGATTTCAGTGAATATTCACAAGCTTACTGGTTAGCAGGTGGTTGAGTTGGGCATGTTCATTGAGAACATTCTTAAAATCCACCTAAGTGCTCAGTATCCCCAGTACAGAGAAATAACTGACTCACAATATAGCTAGAATGTAATAGTAGTCACATTCATTAAACATATAGGTTATACAGGTTATATGTTAAATGCATTTTGTCCTGAAACTTGAGAAAAATATTAATCCCAAGAGGGAAAAAGACATAATCTTGCCTCTGGTGTTTCTTAGTGATTATATAAACATTCAAAATTTTGTTAGGTGAATGAGCCCCAAATATGACCAATAACTGTCAGGAAATTAAGAAGGTATAGTATAATATAATATGATTGTAACAATAAGAACTGAACTAAATTACTTCTATAGGCATATGCTTGGTGCTACAGTGGTATTTTATGTATCCACCAAATTTCATAGATTTTGGTTATTATTTTAATTATCTTGATTAAAAATTTTAACTTTCTAAAGAATTTTGTACATGAGTATCATATTTATATCATTTCTACTCCTCCTTCTCCTTGATACAAATCATCTCAAAAGCCCTATCACTCAAGTTCTTGTCCCCTTCTTCAACAATTATTTTTATACACATATACACATAAAACCCATAGAATCATTTAATATTGCTCTTATATGTGCCTAGGAGTTATCACTTGTGATTGAATAATCTATCATGGAACTTGTCCCTCCAAAGATTCTCCCTCTCCAATAACCACCTGTAGCTCTTTACATAAGGTGTGGATATTGTGTGTGTGTGTGGGGGGGGTTGAGTTGTGAAATGTTTCTCATCTACCCCAGAGTGTTTACCAGTGTAATTATGTAGATCTTGTTTAGGTAACCACATCTTTGAAATTTTATGGTTACTGCATCTCTGTTATGTCTAGTGTTATTATTTAGTGTCATTAGAGGTGTCCTGGTCCCTAATCTTAGAATCTTTCTACCCTTCTTCTATAATGTTTTCTAATATTTAGGAATGGAAGCTGCGTTAGGAAAGCATCAATTGGGATTGAATACTCCATGGTCACTTATTTTCTGCATTGGGAACTGTTGAGGACCTCTGTAGTAGCCTCCATCTAATGCTGCAGAAATCCTTTGATGAGCGGTGATAACAACACTTATCTTTGGTTATAAGTTTTTAGAGTACAGTTAGAAAACATATTGATTAGGGAATGGCTATGTCATGTTCATCTCTAGGGTCTATGGCTTGATCACCCATTGTTAGTTGCCTAAGTGTCCATAAAAAGGTATAATAGGTTCCCACTGAGGAGGCTTTACTCCTAATTAGACAGCTTTTGGTTACTCCCAAGATAAAAGGTGATACTATTATACAATTGGGTATTTCTTGCCAGGCAAGAAATTGTTGTGGTTGATAGGCTTTACAACTGGATAGAATCTTGGTCAGAATAGCTAACATCAAGAAAACAACTGATAGCAAATGCTGGCAAGGATGCCAGGAAAAGGAAACTCTCATTCACTACTGATGAAATTAAAACTAGTTCATCTACTGTTGAAAGAAGTGTGGCAAATTCCATAAAAGTTAAAATGTGTTATCCCATATGAGGAACTATACCACTTATTCATATATGCCCCCCAAAACTTGACATTCTTCTACAGAAATATTTGTTCCTATTGTAGGATATTTGTACATTGTGTGAAGAGATATTACTGTGATTATTTTAAAAAAGAGCTGAATAATCCATTAGTCCATTCGAGAGGCAGGAGGTATAGGCTAGAATTCCAGAAACAGAGATTATGTAGGAGAGGATTGGGGTGCAGTGGAGATGCCAAAAAGACATGGAAATAGTTGGGCATACAGAATGAAAGAAAGGTAAAAAGCCATATGGTAAAATGTAGATTAATAAAAGCAGGTTAATTTAAGTTATAAGAGATAGTGAGACAAGCTCAGCTAAGACTGAGCTTTCACAATTAATAATATGTCATGGTGTCATTATGTGTGATCTGGTGGCCCAAAGAATAATCTGACTACTTATGGCATCCAACGTGGAGGCTGGAATACCTACATAGATCCTGAGAAAGCTATCTCTAGGGTAGGTAGACTTGGTGGACAGAGGCTATTTTTAAATGCCCTGCTTTTCATCAGAGCAATTGAGCAGCCAGTGTGCTTGGTAAAAATGTCTGCTACATTGTGAACACAGCAGCTTTCCAGAGCTGGGTCAGTAAATGTGCAGGCATGAGGCTAGTCTCTCAGAGAATTGAGGTGGGTTTTGAGTCAACTGCCAGAGCTCCTGCAGCAGGTGGTGTGGCACTTAAAGTTTGTCTCATAGTCAGAGAACACTACAGGTGCACATTAAAGTATTCAAGATCAAGAAAACTATTAAACAGATATAGTAAAAAATGGGTATAGACCATCATAGAAAAAATAATAGATTAAAAATAATAAAGTCTTTAAAGTAAGAGTAAAATAAATATAAAGAAATAAGCCATGTAATGGGAAATACACAGGGAATCTGGATCCTATTTGGTGCTTTGTTGAATTTAATTTTTAAATGCCCATGTACAATAAACACTAGGTTCTAAAAGACATTAAATTATGGAAACTGCTAAAATAAACCAACCTATACATTTTAAAAAAATGTCTTAACTTCAAAATGGAACTTAGACTATATGTTGTGATGAGGGAGAGTTATGATTTGTTTCTACAGGAAACAAAAGTTATGATTCTCTTTAAAATTAATGAGGCTCAGATTTGATTGGGGGAGACCTTTTGAAATCTTGAAAAGGAAACAAAGAAAGACTACAGAACAGGTGACATGCACGCTGATCCCTCCACATAAGAACAGCTCTGAGACTGGATAAGGCATGATATATATTTTATATATTTTATTATTTTATTTTATTAGTTCAAATTAGGAACAAGCTTGCTTCATATGTCAATCCCTTCTTCCGCTCCCACCCCTCCCCCCTACCCCATGCCACACTTTCATATGGATGGATACTTATATTATAATTTGATTATGTAGTCCAAATGGACTTACAAAATTGACAGTCATCTTTTACCTGATCAGAACAAAATATCATCTTTAGCTGAATTGTGCACACTACACATTCCATACCTGTGTTAATGTAGATATATATGTTACCTTTAAAAGTTTATGTGTTTCCTGAAAATTACAAAAGGATCAGACATCAATCAAGGCAAGTAGTCCAGCTGATCCAGCCTCAAAATTCCTCTGTAACAGTTTCCTCATAATTCTGTATCAAGAACAACTTTAAAGCTGCCATCTGAGATTGTCCAGCCTCACAGAATTTCCAGCTTAGACTTCAGATATGCTCTATACTTTCCCATCACACAGAGAATTGAAGACTAGACAAAAAAAACAATACAGTTAGCTATTCCAGGATTTGACTATTATCCCAGTTTTCTCAGGGTCCCCTAAAGATGCTGCAACCCCCAAACAGCAGGAAGCAGTCAAGAGAACATGATGCCCACATTCCCAAGAGTTGAGGTGGGTAGTTTTCGGTCATGGGTAGGTTATGGATGTCCTTCATCATTTAGGGGCATTGGTTACACATTGTTATTGATCATGGTCAGAAATATGATGAACAAAGGAGATTAGATTAAGAGATCTCTTTCTGAAGGGAAACAGGGGGCATATAGTATAAGAAAGATAGGATAAAAGGGTAGTTTATTAAATCTACTTTTTAACTAAAAAGCAACTATTAACCTCAAATATTTTACATTAGTATGGATTTTTGAATATTGATACAAATTTAAAATTATTTTTGTTAGAACATACTTTCTATATATATTTCTAGTCTTGTTTATAATATTTTTCTATATTGATAAAAATTTATGGTTATATTTGTTTATATATTCATATTTATAAATATATGTTCTTTTCTTTAAGGTATTATTATAACTAAGCAGCTCATTAAACAATGCGATGTATATGTCTAGTCCTTGAAAGTTTATTAATATAAAGCCTTTAGAATAATTAAGAATTACAGATTAGTAGCTAGTCATCTAACAATCAAATTTGTGGCCATGTTAGGTATGCTGTTGTCAAGGTCAAACAGATATATTTTGAATATTTTAAATAAACAGGCAGTCTTCAAATACTTCAAAGAGTTACAGAAAATAGAGTTTAAGATTAATACTCTTCTACTCCTGGCAGAACCAGTTTATTCAAAAAAAGAAAGATGGGTATCAAAAACCTTCATATGAAGTTTGCTTTTATTGTGTCAAAACTAGCCACTGGGCAAGAAACTGCCCTTGCATAGACTGATGATAGTATACTGTCTAAATTAGAAAAGCAGGTCAAAAAAAAAAAAAGGTCAGCTGCTGAACTTTTACAAGACAAAAATTTCTTGCTTCATAAATAAAGTCTGTCAGATATTCTAGGACTCCCTGAGTCTCCTAGCACCAGAAGATGCTATGCAAACTGCGAAGGGAGAAAGCAACCAATAGTATTTTAAATTCTAACATGACAACATGCAGACAAGATTATGTAGCATTTCTATAACCAGTCAGACAAAGGATAACAGATGAAGTGCTTTAATTATTTACAATAGATTGAGAAATTAGCCTTTCTTGAACTGCATTTCTTGAAATATTGTAGATGACTTGGTAGCCTCAATGGGTCATATGGGATAACTGTCTTTAGGTCTCCAACTATAAAAGCCTGGATGTTATCAACATACTGTGAGGACAGATTTTGAAAGCTGCATATCTAATTAGTAAGACTTCCTTTCCTTCTAAGGAAGGACTGAAGGGAAGAGGCACATGAAGATAGAAGATGAAGAGCTGAGGTTGGTCAGAGATGTCAATTTCTCAGTCAGAACTGTTGATCACACAAAAGAAAGGAAGGAAAATCCCCAGGAATAGTACAGACAAACAAGTCTTCTGTCTCTGGGCTAATGGAAATATAATGCCCTCCAATTATTACATTCAACTCCATTAAAGCTAAAACTTGTACTGACCTTGGAAACTCAGGAAGTGATTCAGATGATTACTTTAAAAAATTCCAGACATAAGAATGAATTTCCAGGGTTACTTTTGAACTACCTAGAATGTTAGTGAAAGAGTGGCCTACTGGTTTGAAAGCTTCTGACCAGTGCTTAGAGGGACTTGCTCCATGATATTGGTTATTAAAGGATATTCCCACTTTTTTATTGAATACAATCCACATAATGAATCTGTTGAGACTTTTGTGAAACCTATAATGTTATTGTACAGAATATATGGCTTTTAAATCTATAACTCACTGACTCCACTAGTGTTTTATTCAATGAGGACCCCAGTAGTAAGTCTTTGTTTAGACTGGCTAAAACTATCACTCTAGGTACTCGTTTCCCAGTAAGACCCTAACATTTATAATCTAGTGATACAATAGCTTGAAATTTTGAAAGTATTTGCAAAACATATTTTAAGATTAATGATTACCAGCCTATGATCCACACTACAAGAGAAGCTAGAATACAAGGAGGACTATAAGAGAGACATATATGATCCTCTGGAGAAGGGGAAAGAGAGATCTGCTGAGCAAATTTGGAGTATGGGGGAGGGGAGAAGGAACTAGGAGAAGGAGAAGGGGAGAAAAGGAGGGTTGAGGAGGACATCAGGGAGCAGGAAGGTTGAGTCGGGGGAAGAACAGAGGAGGGCAAGATAAGAGATACCAAAATAGAGGGAGCCATTATAGGTTTAAAGAGAAATCAGGCACTAGGGAAATGTCCGGGGATCTACAAGCATGACACACCAACTAACAATCTAAGCAACAGAGAGGAGAGGGCTACCTTAAATGCCTCCCCTGATAATGAGATTGATGACTGACTTATAGGCCATCCTATAGCCTTCATCCAGCAGCTGGTGGGAATAGAAGCAGATACCCACAGCTAAATTCTGAACTGAACTGAAATCCAGTTGCAGAGAGGGAGGAGTGATGATCTAAGAAGTCAAGACCAAGTAGATGTAACCCACAGAAACAGCTGACCTGAATAAAAGGAACTCATGGTCCCCAGACTGATAGCTGGGAAACCAGCCTGGGAATTATCCAGACCCCATGAATGTGGGTGTTAGTGAGGAGGCCTCAGAAATCTATGGAGCCTCTTGTAGTAGATCAGTACTTATTCCTATCATAGGAATGGACTTTGGGAGCCCATTCCACATAGAAGGATACTCCCTTAGCCTAGACACATGGTGGAGGGCCTAGACCCTATCCCAAAGGATATGACATATTCTCAAGACCCCCATGGAAGGCCTCACCCTCCCTGGGGAGGAGAAAGAGTATGGGATAGGTAAGGTGTTATTGGGGGGCAGGGGAGGGATGAGGAGAAGGAGAGGAAATTGGGATTGAAATGAAAAACAATCTTGTTTCTAATTTAAAGAAAAAATGGAAAAAAATAAGATACATTCCATTCATAATAAAAAAGAAAGAAAGAAAACTAGCTGGTCTTCCAGAGGCCCTGAGTTCAATTTCCAGCAACCTCATGATGGCTCATAAATATCTGTAATGAGATCTGGTGCCCTCTTCTGATATGCAGGGATACATGCAGACATTGTATACATAGTAAATAAATAAATAAATAAATAAATAAATAAATATTTTTAAAGACTTATTATAAGCAGCAGGGGTATCATAATTCAAGTAGTTGATATTTTCTTAAGCATAAATACATCATGTAAGTAACTGTAAGTCTTCAGGATTTTCCATGACAACTACAGACCATTCTAGATCATTTATTGATTATTATTGGGCTTATTTTGGTTCAATTATTCAGTTGTCTTTCTGTCAGGTGCATATAAGATTTGGCAAAGATGTAAGATGTATTTTTCTCATCATTTTATAGGTTTTAATGTCCCTTGACAAGTCCTGATGCACTGAACAGAATGAATAATAATGTGGTAACTTAGTAGGAGCAGGGATTTAGAAAATCCTAAAGGCCAAACAGATGTTTTCTAGCATTCCATGAACAAATGCTTCATGTGTTACCTTTGAGACTACACAAACTACTTTCCCCTTAAAATATGAACTCACAATGTTAAGACTCTAAAATCAACACCCAGTTATATGTTTTTCTTTATAGCTAATGTAAACATTATTGCCACAACATGCCAGAGGCAATAAAGATTTAGCTCCTTCAATTTCATGTTGTGATTTGGAGAATATTGGATCTGAAACTCTGGACTTCGAGAAGTTCGTGACAATTGATGCAGATAAATAGGTAAGCCCATCACATGGGAATGTAAACACACTCAGCTTTACTTAGTAACAGATTCTCTGATGCTGCATGTTGAAAATGGCTTCCATTTCCAGTAGCACTTACCAGATATAATGTACATTTTGCAATAAAAAGACAGTGTCATGGTAAATTGCCAACTATGTTATTTATAGAGAAACCATTTCACAATATCAGTTATGTAAGTTATTGACATTGAGTCATAAAAATGCTGAGCTCTCTAAAAACTGAAACCAAGTGCAGCTGAATTTCACAAAAGCCCTGGAAAAGGAAGAGTTTCTTTGCCAGTCTGCATTTTAATATGTTAAGATTTTGAGGAAGAAAGAAATGGAAGAATCAATAAATTCTCATTAATCCAGTATATAAAAATGTATGTGAGACTCACTGATAGATGATTTGATTTAGTCACAAAAATCTGGCCAGAGCCTGAGCAATTTATATTTTTTCTTGAAAATTTATCAGAGCGGTGTTGTATTATATGATTTCATTTTCTAAATGTAAAAACATTATGCTAATATCGAAAAATTTGGGATAGATCACTTTGTCTCTTTTTTTTTCTGATTACAATTCCTTACATTACCAACTTTCCCAAGTTCAGATACACACATAACAGAAAACAAGTAGCAAATATGCATGGAATTCTGAGACAACTTGCCTTGCAATTATTTACCTACAAAACATAGAATAACCAATGCCTGATAAGAAGCTTTGGATTATTTTATAATACATCCAGGGAATGGCTTGCATTCTGCTTCTGGTCCCCACTTTCACTTAAAACATTCTATACCTTAAATTTCACCTTTTAAGAGAGGACGAATTACATCAAACTTAAGAAAGAAGAGGTAATTAATTTGGAAGGAGGAGGGATGACACTGAGGATATGAAGGGGAAGAATTTGCTCAGATCTTCTGAGCAAATTGGGAGCATGGGGGATGGGGAGGGAACTAGGAGAATGAGAAGGAGAGAAGAGGAGGGGTGAGGAAAACATGATGGGACAGGGAGGTTGAGTTGGGGGAAGAACAGAAGAGAGCAAGATAAGAGATAATATAATAGAGGGAGACATTATAAGTTCAAAGAGAAATCAGGCACTATGGAAATGCCTGGACAGCTACAAAGATGACAGCAACTAACAATCTAAGCAACAGAGGAGAAGCTACCTTAAATGCCCTTTCCTGATAATGAGATTGATGACTAATTCATATGCCATGGTATAGCCTTCATCCAGCAGCTGGTAGAAGTAGAAGCAGAACCCACAGCTAAATCTTGAACTGAACTGAAATTCGATGCAGAGAAGGAGGACTGATGAGCAAAGTGGTCCATACCAGGTGAAACCCATAGTAACAGCTGACCTGAACAAGGGAAAACTCTTGGGCACCAGAGTGATAGCTGGGAAACCAGCATGGGACTGATCCAGATCCCCTGAATGTGGCTATCAGTGAGTAGACCTTGGAAATCTGGTAGTGGATCAGTACTTATCGCTATCGTAGGAATGGAGTTTAGGAGCCTATCCCACATAGAGGGATACTCCTTGAGCCTAGACAAAAGGGGCCTATCCCAAAGAATATGACAGACTATGAAGACCCCCTATGGAAGGCCTCACCCTTACTGGGGAGCAGAAAGGGTATGGGATGGGTAGGGTGTTAGTTGGGGGGCAGGGGAGGAGGGGAGGTAGAGGGACCTGGGATTGACATGTAAAATATTTTTTTCTTAAAATAATAAGAATAATATAGACTGCCATGAAAAAGATAAAGAAGAAAAGGGGGAGGAAAATTGTGGAGGATTATGTAGACACAGTGCTCATATGTGAAGGTCTCAAGAAATACAACAAATTAAAAATCAAGTATGTGTTTCATCATCTTTAGTATACTCCTTAAGTCACTAAACAGTCATGTATTGACTGATATGTAGCATTAATGTTCACTGTATTAAGCTGTGTTGTTTCAAAGCACATTGATTTTGTACATTAATTTTACTTATAATTACAATAATGGGGCCTTGTATTTAATATAGTTAGGAGGATGATTTCTAAATATTTATTTACTGCCAAATCAAAGTTTAAACTTAATGTAATTTGCATGTATTTATCTCATTACAGACACATAATACAGCAACTTAGGATAGTTTTCCAGTAAATGGATATATAAATTTAATCTGCTCTTGATGTAATTGGGCCAATAATATCTTGACTTGGGATATCAAAATTTTCCTAGGGACTTGTTGAGCTGATCTCATGGCTGACATTAAAAATCTGACATTCTATCCACTGGATTAGTATTAATGGCTGAGAAGTACAAATGACATGACTTTGTTGAAAGTGAACATAAGCATATCTGAATTCCAAAGCTGGCAGCCCCCTCTCTAGGAGCACAGCGCTAACAAAGTAGAACAATAGAATGACTGCATTCAGCAATAGCAGAAATATCTTGTTTTCATTTGTCATATTAATGTGAAATGCAATGCTAATTAGACTATGGCAGCCCACATTTTAGTGTTTACACCATATATATATATATATATATATATTATATATATATATATATATGTTAATAGAAGTCTTGAAATATTCTTAATACCATATATATATATATATATATATATATTAAACATTAAACATTCCATTAAATGTTGGTGTGTTGGATTGTCAAACATTGGAATGAAGATTAAAATGAATATGAAATTCTCTGTTTCAGTACCCTGGATTAATTTTCATCTTCCTGGAGTGGAATGGGAATAATCACATCAGAAAACAGTCCTTTAGGGGCTTGATTAATTGAAAACCAATTGAACATCCATTCCAAAAATTTCCTAAATTTATCTGTGTTTCTTACAGTGTATCATAGTGCTTATTGGAATCTTGTATCTTCTTCCCAGCCGACAGTAGTGGGACCTTTGGGAGTCAATGTAATTAAGTCACAGTTTCCTCGGTTTCTATGATAAAAATAATGCTCTGGAGACTGTGGATAGGAAAATGAAATAAAGTACCATGAGTACATTGTGTAATGCTTTACACAATGCTCAGTAAACACTGTTTTACACATTTTAAAACATGGTGGAAACAGTGATGATGACTACAACTTTCCCTCCCACAGACTTCTTATTTCATCAGTGCCAAGAATTTCAGCCACACCTTAGCACACATAGAACCCATACAAGATAAAGTAGACAGAATTACTCTCCCATTGTTCCCTCAAAAATGTGCTTTCTATACAGATATTCTACAGTATTGGAATAAGTTACAATTTCCTTTTTGGCATTAAAACATAAGCTCTTTTCATCCTAGGCTGTACAACTATATATCCACACATTAATTGTATCATTTTATTTCAAGCACCATATAAACCAACTTAATCAAAATGATCCACATACAATGATCATATAACAGTGTCTAGAATTCCAAGTAAGTAGGTTGCAAAAAATGTATTATCAACATGCTCTTTATTTTTCTCATCTATTCTGAATTCTGATTTCTTTGTTCCTAATCTGCTTTTTAATTTGCCTTTTCTTTCTGTTCATTTCAGTATCTGCTTTTCCATTTGTTTTTGCCATATGGCAAAAAAAAAAATGTTGTCTTAGCTCCTTTTGATTAACTTAAAAGCAAATTTCCCAAAGAACACCATTACTTCTTCTTCTTAGCAGTAAAAAAAGTCAAGTAAGTATTATGACTCTATATTTGAGTGGCAAACTCCAGCCCTATTTTCTCTCCTCTACTATATGATGTTATCCAGAGTAATCAGATAAATAGTAGGATGGCATGTTCATACAGAGAAAATAGGTATACCTGGAAGTGGATATTTCTTAAAGCTTTACTAAAGTTGCAGGACAGTCTTTCAGGGTTGTGTCTGGTCCCTAGTAGATGGTTAGTAACTGTGATGGATGCAGCGATTATTCAGAAAGATGATCTTGGAGAATTCACAGCTTGAGTAAACAGAAAGTGATGATGGGAATCTAGTTGTAACAGGGGAGTCAATGACATAAATCTAATTTATCTTACTAGAAATAATCAATAAAATGTTTCTCATTAAGTGAAAGACCATACTGCCAGAGGTACAAAACCAAGCTAAAGTGATTCCCTACCACTAATCTACTGAAATGTGTAATGCTTTCATATACATTGTTCATTTACTCTACAAAGAGCTTATGAGCAAAACAGCACTGACTAACTCTGGATATCTAAGGAATCAAGGGTTTATAAGTTTAACAGCTTTACTTATCTACTGGCAGGATCCTAACACAATAATTAGCTTCCAATCTAGGAATATACATACCTTTAAACAAAATCACCTTTGATTTTATTCAATTAACATTCCCTAGAAATATTTTTAAAAAACATACTCAAAGGAATGTGGAACATTTTCTAACTAAAAAATAAATACTTTTGATTGTTAATATACTCTTGAAATTTCCTTTAAAAGGGGCCATATAAGGTTTAACACTGTTGCTGTGGGAAACATTGTATACTAGAAATAACATCTCAAATAAACACTAAGTAAATCTCATTTCGTTCATGGCAAAGCCATACCATTTTAAAAACTCTAATTTCTTGTCATGGTACACATATAGCAAGGATGGAAAAATTCACATATTAAATTTAGATAGCTCTGGATAACACTAATCCCTGTTGTCATTATAAATATCCACCTTCCTAAATGATATTCACCACTCAATTGTGTTTGCAAGACGTCATCTTATTTATTGAGTTCCTACTAAGTGCAAAGCATAAATCGTAAGAGCTAGAGAATACAGAGAATATGAGCTGATGAAATGATAGCAGTGGATAAATAAGGACTGTATACACAAAGAGTTTACAAATGCATGAGGATGAGATGTACTGGGAAAAACAGTCTGGTATATTGGAAAGGGCATTGAAATAGAACTCAGAACTCCAGATGTGCTATTCAACTATAGACATGATAATTTCTACAGAGAAATGAAAGTGTGGAGAAAAGGAACTTAGTTTTATTTCCGTAATCAGAAATCTAGGCATTATACAGCTTTTGAGAACACTGTTCTGAAGGTGGTAGTATAATTAGCCATATAAGAATAGGCACAAATACATTATGATTCAAAACCTGAGCATGACCTCATAAGTATTGAATAAGAAAATATCATAAACTCATTATATATATTTTTCTAGGTGATTTATAGCCCTTGTAAATTTTAACAAGTGCTAAGTTAGGGAAAATATAATCATTAAAATATAACAAAGTATAATTCAAATCTAATAATGATTGAAGCAATCCTTTGTGATTAAGTAATGGAGAGAGATGTGCAGGAGAGTTCAGATTTACATTCTCTAAAATCCTTGCACTTTTACAGCTTTTGCAAATGCAGGTCAATGCTACAAGTTGCCAGTTTAATTTAGTATTGGTGCATCAAGATTTTCCTTAGTTTGGAAAATGAGCAAAGAGTCTATATAATTTAATTCATTTGTAGAGGTGAATGTCTCAGCCAAAGTTCAAGAGTTTGATTTTTGTAATAAGACAGTGCATTTACAGTTGATATGACCTTGAATAAAATAACATATCAGTTATTATTTCTTAGAAATTAACTCTCTCTCATTTTAGATGTAGATTACCTTTATTTGTCATGTATTATTTAAAACTGTGGGGAATTGAAACACAAAGCAATTCTGATTATTTTATCCTGGAGAATGGTAAACACTGTAATATCTTGGAATAATGTAATTCCTAAGGTGAAATATTTTAAAGATACTATCAAAATTATTCAAATACTCTTCACATTTGCAACACCTGACAACTCTAAAATATATTTCACAGTTTGACTAAATTATGGCTTGTTCATATAAGAATGAGAAGTACTTAAAGAGATGTTCAACCTCCTTAGTCATCAGGGATATGCAAATCAAAACTACATTGGAATTTCATCTTCAACTAGTATGAATGGCCAGGATCAGAAAAAAATAGCAATACATGTTGACAAGGATGTGGGAAAAGGGAAACACTTTGCGGATGAGAGTGCAAACTTGAAAAACCATTAGGGAAATCAGTGTGATGATTCCTCAAGAAGCTGGAAACTGATCTACCACATGATCCAGTTATACCACACTTGGGCATGCACTCAAAAGACTCAATATCCTATCACAAAAACAATTGCTCAACCATGTTCCTTTCTGTATATTTTTATCAACAAGGAGATGCCTTTAAACATCGTCTTTCTAGGTCATTGATTCTTTTTATTTCAAGATATATTATGTCAGCCTCCCAAAGCATTCAGTCCCATGCATTAGGGATACTCCTTTGTACAAGTGTTAAATACTGCTCCATAGAAAAAAAAATCCAAGAAAGGAAGACACAGTGTAATTACTTCCTTACTCTTATTTCATCCTCCCACAAAATTTGTGCTATGACTATAGTAATCTTATAATGCTTAATGTCAAATTGTTCTAACATAAGCAAAATCCCCTTTTTAGCCCATGTCTCAGCCAAAGGAAAGAATATGTATAGATTGGATGACAGTTGAGAACTTCTGAAGTTTGCATAAAGGTTTAGGGTGCTCAAGCAAAGGGACACTGAGAAACACTTCCCATCGTGGCAGAAACTTGTGTTCAAAATTCTGAGGGTTCTGTGTTCTGTAATGGACTAACTCTAAATGGTCTCTTCTAGTAACATCTTGGTCATTTAATTCTATAGCCTTCTGTCACTTCATTTTGTGATACTAGAAAACCTTTTAATTTTAATACAAAATAACAAGGATTAATATCAGTGAGCAAAGGGATATAATTGGACCAAGAAAGTTTAAAAGGCTACAAATTACTATTATACCACTTAGATGTTTCTAGTATGGGTAAAGAAAGGAATGACAATATTTTTGAACCCTTAAAAGAGAAAAATAATCTAAATTTACAAAAGCACTTAAGAAACCCAAATGACAAGCAGAACTTTTAAACCAGAAAAGGATGTACCATGGAATTATTTTTCTCAGTAATTATATAAAATGAAAATTTATAATTATATGCTTATGGGGAACAAAGTGATGTTGCATGTAAAATATGCTGAGTAATGAATAGTTAAATTGAGCCAATTAGTCTATTCATCACCAGATGCCCTTGTAAGGAATTTGATAAACACTTTCAAAGTAACTTTGGAATGAACAATATACCATCATTTAATATATTTACCACTCTGTAAAAGATACTGAAAGTTGTACTTTTACTATGATCCTTTCACCTTTACCCACACCTGCACCTTACTCTTACCTTCTCTCATTTAACAAAACATTTAGTTTGACCCATATTCTCACAAATGATAACTTTTTATTTTAAAGGTCAATTTTCCATTTCTTTCACATAGACATATGATTTTTATCCCTGTATCATATTACCAGACACTTAAACTGATTTCAAAATGTGATGATTGTGAATAGTATCAAAATGAAGACATAAATGCAGAAATTATTTGACAAACTAACTTCACAAACTGTTTGGGTAAATACTCAGGAGTGGGATTGCTTTGTTTTATGGTGATACAAACTTTTTGTTTGAGGAAGCCATAGATAATTTTCTATACTGACCATGATCTCTTACAATGTTAGCAGCACTTTGCTCAGTATTTTATTTTTTCCAGATATTCACCTACATATTTTTTCTCCTGTATTTTGGCAACAGACATGCTGACAAGAAATTGTCTTACTATGGTTGTATTTTTTTTTACTTTCAAGGAAGTTGGTTAAGCAGTTTTTACACATATTTTAGCTATCTTTATTTCTTCTTCAAAGAAATGTCAGTCTGTATTCTAGGATTTAGATTTTTGTTTTATTTTTTGTTATTTTATGTTTGTTTCTTCTTGCCTTTCAGTTAGGTTTCTAATGCAATTTTTAGGTTGTTCTCTGTGCATCAGCTTATTCTGATGCAATTCCATTTGTGTATTTTTTGCTTTTGTTGTCTGTGGAATTAGGGTCAAAGTAAAAAAAAAATGAATTCCTAAACCAATATTTTCCCTGTATTTTATCATAGGAACTTTCTGTTCTAGTTCCTATGTTCATTTTTTAAACTACTTCATGTGTGGTTGTCTGTACTTGGTTTAGATCATGTCTAGTGCATACATAGCAGATAAGCAACTAATCTGAGAGTTGGTGTCAATTGAAATTGTTTGTTATATTTCACTCTGGGAGATGGGAAGCAGAAACAAGAGAGCATGAATAAAAGAGAAAGAGAGAGAACTGGAGAAGCAGGTGGAAATGTGTATGTATAGAAAGAAAAAAGGGGATTATTATAACCAGAAAATCACCTATTTACAGTAACACAGAGAGGGAAAGTCATGATTAGGCAGCTAATACTCATACAAGAAATAGATTTGTAAGCAAGGTGAGTAAAACAGAAGCCAGGGAATATTTGTAGGATCATCCTACTGAGGAACTTGACTTATATCCCAAATGAAACATCCACAAAATCCACAGTGGTTGTTTTAGGACAACATTGCCTGGAGAGTTTGAAGAGGGTCACTGTGCTGTACTGCCAACAGATTATTGGTACCAGGAGGTTCTGGGCAAACTCTAAAGCAGAACCAGTCAGATTTTCAGATTGACTGGACATGTTGGAAAGCCAGAAAGTGTCTGGACATAATCCAAGGAGTTTTCTTTAAGTATTTCATATCCTCTGCATATGTATAATTATTTTTCTAGAACAAGAACTTTCTAAATTGCAAATATATTTCTAATACAAAATATGATATAAGTAAACACTTGTAATTATAAAAACAACTAAAATATAACAAAAAATTTTAAACTAAGAAAAAGTTTCTTTTGTATAGTAAATGATGTAAAATTAGACTATTTTTATGAATCAGAACAAGCTTACATTTTAATATTTCTTTGCAATTGTTATGAACAAATTTATTAAAGAAGAATGTTAAGTATAAAGGCTGTAGTATATCCTAGAATAATTTAGTGACATTTGTAATAGACTATCTTATTTACAAATATTCACAATCACAAAACTATAATCAGAAACATACATTTCACAGAAGAATCATAAGAATATATAAGGCAATTGGTACTTAGTGTTGTTATTTTGCTTAAATTACAAAGCACAATTGAGATGCAACACTAACACAGAGATTCGTTAACCCCATGGATTTATTATTAAAGGAGGAAAGAAAGAAGGGGAGAAGAGAGAGAAAAAGGGGCTAAGGGCAAGAGAGCAAGAGAAGAGCAAGGAAAGAAGAAAGCAAGGGAAGAGAGACAAAGGAGAGAGAGAGAGAGAGAGAGAGAGAGAGAGAGAGAGAGAGAGAGAGAGAGTAAGTGGACTGGGGTCTGTCTTTTAAAGGGGTCCTTTATACATGCATGCAGACTTAGTTCTCATGGAACCCTGGGCTGACCAGAGTACTTCCTGAGTGCATTCTGCCAGGTAAAAGGGGCAGGCCAGCATAATGCCTGAATCCTTACACTTAGAATATATCTTGAGAACATTAAAATAATTAAAATGTCATTTCCTATGTATGCACTATATATATTTTGCAATTTTAAGAATAAAATAGCACCAAAGAGTAGGGGTAGTGGGACAAGTGCCCACCTTTAACCAAGAAGCCATTTGTAATCGATGCTTGCTAAGAGAGGAAATAACAGTTTTCTCCAGTAGAGCAAAGCTAGTTCTATAAACCACACTCCACTGAAGCCCCATGCTCCACAATAGATGACCAACACAAATGAAACTCCATGTATATTTTTGCTTGTTAGTTGATTTAATTTTGGTGTGTGTTATTATAATTATTTGAACTTTTTGGTTTTCTTTGCTTATGTGAAATTTGTTGTTTGGCTATTTATTTATTCTTTTTGAGAAAAAGAATATGAAGTTGGATAGGGAGGGAGTTATAGAGGATCTGGAAGGAGCTAGGTAGAGCAAAGAATATAATCAAAACATATTTCTTGGATTTTTAAAGACTCATTAAAGACAGAATAAAACATGAAAACAACAGTTGAAATATTTACTGTGCCTTGGCTTCACAATGTTTCTCTCCCACATTAATATATACTTAGTTTCTTACATTATGTGATGGATTGTTATGTCTGTCAATACCACTGTCACTGTTGTGTGGCTAGGAAACACAGACTGTGGAAAGACACAGTGAGATTATCATTATACGTATTTTCTCTCCTTTCCACATTACGGGATGCTAGTCTTAACAAAAACAGGGCAAGGATCCTATGCTCATAGGTGTTAAGTTTGTGGGAACGAACTTTTAACTCAACAGCTAAAAATTCAATGTGAAATTTAGTGATAACAATAAATTCATGATATACTTATTGCTATAAAAATAACTGCCACTGACTTAATAGGTTAAACAGAAAATAACAAAATGTAAAATGTGTTTATCCAATGAAAAACTTTCTGGTGTTTTAGTTAGTAACACATAGTAAACCAACGTTCCTGCTAATGGCTACTATTAAACCTTTATGAAAACTTCTTTTGACAAATTAAAAATTTAATTACACAGTCTATTGGCTTTCTGTTCTGTTTTGCTCTGTAATAGGTTTTCCAAAATGTCTCATTTTGGAAAATGGATTCATTTTCCTGAAAGTAATTCAGGTAAGAAAAGTGTGTAGTTGATTAATATTTTTTGATTCTTTATTCTTTCATAATTTTATATATGTATAAAATGCATCTTTTTATTTAAAAATCATTTATTTTACATACTGATCACAGTTTTTGCACTCTCCTCTTCTCCTGTTCTCTCCCCTCACCCTCTTCTACTCTTTCCCAACAACCACTCCCCCTTTGTCTTCATTCAGAAGGTGCAGGTCTTCCATGGGAGTCAACAAAGAATGTCACATCAAGTTGAAGAAGGAACAATCTCCTCCCCCTGCATCAAGGTTGGGCAAGGCAACCAAGAATGGGGAATGGTTTCACAAAATCCCGTTCAAATTCCAGGTATTGATTCCAGTTCTAGGAGCTGCATAAACAGACAGAGCTACACAACTGTCACATACACGCAGATGGCATAAGTCAGTCCCATGCAGGCTCCCTAGCTGTCTGTTCAGAGCCGATGAGCTCCTACAAGCTCAAGTCAACTGTTTCTGTGGGTTCCCCTGTCATGACTTTAATAACCCTCCACTAGTATATCTTTCCTTTCTCTCTTCAACAGGACTCCTAGAGCTTGGCCTAGTGCTTTGCTTTGGATCTCTGCATCTACTTCCGTCATTTACTGGATATTTGTTCTCTGAGGACAATTAGGAGAGTCACCAATATGAATATAATAGTAGGTCAGTCAGGCACCCTCTACACTATTGCTAGGAGTCTTAGATTGTTAATTAGATATGTTAATACCCATTAAAACCATTCAAGGCCCTTCAAGTATATCTTCCTCCAAAAATATGTCCTTTCATCTTCTACTTTACATAACTCACTTATTGCAACTAGTCTTGCACCTACATAGATGTGTGAGGGCTATCCAGTGTAGCATGGCCTACTTACCAATGGCCACAGACATAGTAAAACAGGATTTAAGGGCCCCTCTTTCACCCATGCTGGATTGTTACCAGGCTTATTTACAAGATTTGTACAGGTAGCAACTGCTAAAATTACTAGTGATTGTCTGGGAGTCAAATGTTATTTCTGAAATGTAAATATTCATATTCAAATTAAAATATCTTGAGTAGAATGGAATAATAAAATATATAGCACATGTCAAAGTATATGTCTATTATTTAGTCCTTTCAACACTGAATGAAAGTCTTAATTTGTTCATTTCAATTAAGTTTTTCAGTTCCTCAAAAACTATTATTTGATGAATTTCTCTCAGAAAGCAGCAGTGTCCAAATATATAGTCAAATAATAAAGGGGAATGCTCTTTGGTGTGTGTGTGTGTGGTGTTGCTGGGTGGGGCTTTGAACATGCTAAGCTATTGTCTACCACTAAGCTATATCCTCAGGCCAGGGACACACTATTAAAAAAATTATTAATAGATTTAAAATAATGTTAGCTTAATCTACATGATAAAAATAAGTTGCTAAGCATAAGGATTTCATAGAAAAGGAAAAGAGAGCCAGTCTCAGCACTTGGGAGGCAGAGGCAGATCTCTGTGAGTTCTAGGCCAACCTTATCTACAAAGCTACACAAAGAAACCCTATGTCAAAAAATTCCAACTCCCCCCCAAAAAAACAGAAAAAAAGAAAAGGAAGAGGGATTATTTTGTTTTATGTCTAATCATGAACCCTAAATAATACAAGACAATGAGCAAAGCAGCTGACCTGTTGACAACTCCATATCTTCAGGTGTAGAATGGAATTACCTAGCCTCCCAGTGCTCATGCAGATTCTAAATCCACTAGGATGCTGGTTTCTTAACTAAACACAGTGTGATTATAAACAGCAAAGTTAATAGAGACATTTCTTACAAAAATAGTAAAGACATGTGGAATGTGAGTTACTGTAAATAATTACCAGCAGCAAAACTATGTGTTTCCCAAAGGATAAATACATCTATGGTGGGAAAACTCAGCCCTCAAAAGTCCCAGCTCCATGTTGGTTTGCTACTTTTTCCCAGTGCCCATTTATACATGACCATGAGCATTCTGAATGAACTACAAACCTCCTTTCCTCTCCTCTCCTCTGCTCTCCTCTCTTCTCTGATCTCCTCTCCTCTCCTCTGCTCTCCTCTCCTCTGCTCTCCTCTCCTCTGCTCTCCTCTCCTCTGCTCTCCTCTCCTCTGCTCTCCTCTCCTCTGCTCTCCTCTCCTCTGCTCTCCTCTCCTCTGCTCTCCTCTCCTCCTCTCCTTTCCTCTCTTCTCTCCTTGTTCTTCCTCTCCTCTCCCTGTCTCCCATCCCCCTACCTCTCTCCTCCCTTCCCCTCTTTTCTCTTCTCTTTTTAGTTTGAGAAGAGAGGAGAGACAAACCTGTCTTAGTTTGACCCAGTAAAAGGATACTGACTTGTGAGTAGTTTGGCAAGATATCTGCAACTGGAATGTAAAGTAAAGGTAACTGTGTAAGGAACAGTGATTTACTCCATATTTTAACAAACATGCCCCCAGAAATATCAGAAATTTATGAAAGACCAATGAGATTATCAAGTTACTAAATGTAATAGTTGGACATGGGGATCAACCACTGTCTACATTGACATATTTGCCAATGAGCAAAGAAAACTGACTTTTATTAGCAGGTTACCATACATTGATGAAAATAATGTTTTTGTTGTTATTGTTCAAGAAGAAATACTATGAGCTGAAGAGATGGATTAGCCATTAAAGGATAAGATCATAACCAAGATGTCAATAAGATATGTTATGCTTTGTGAAGTAGTACTTTATATAAAAGTCTTGGCTAACACCTGTTTATTGTCTAAACAATAGGAAATTATTTTTTATTTCATCCTTTCAGCCTCAGTTTCAATGGTACAATTTATAAACTGTATGGGAATCCTATAGAGAAAAGAGACAGTAAATAAACTAGACAGTATTAATACACATAAATACATACGTAAATAGATGTATGTACTAACAATTCCTGATTATTAAAAGTGGACATTTGCAGTATGACTCTAAACAAATAGAAGAAAGTTGGAGGGGAAACAGCAAGGTGACAGGAAGCAGAGAGATAAAGGTGGAGTGGAGGAATCAGTGAAAAGGAAATATGAATGGAAATGTCACATGGAAACCGGTTACTACACAAACTAATATAAAAATATAAAATTGTAGACTTTATAAAAAGAAATTTCACAGGTCTCCAGGACCAGAGATTTTATTTATTGAAATAGATATAATGAAATACCAAGTTCATGTATTAGTATTTTGAATTTTTCTATTTATTTGATTTGGAAGAATAAATAAAAATATTTATAAATTGTAGGATATTGAGATTTCCTTTCCTAAGAATGAACGATACTGAGTTCTGAATAAAAACCATTACTGTTTCAAAGCCACTTCATCTTCTTACTTTCTAAGAGTTTTAGTTTTGACCATCCCAAGATAGCTAGAGCAAAAAGAGCATTTGGCAAACAAAGCTTTAGAACCAAGTTTTAGATTACTTTTCCCCACTCCAGTTAGGGAAATGGACAAATTCTGTATTGACAACAATTGTCCTGCTATTACACAGAGAGGGAAAAGACATTTATTCAGGCAGATTTCTCCAACTACAATTGTTCCCAAGAGTGAAAGGGAGTAATTTTTAGAAACTAATTCACTTATCCAGACCTCCTGAGAAGATTGTGAGAACTAGTCCAATGTGCCAAATGGTACCCTTGCGAGCTCTGAAAACCACATACCTAACAAAATACACAACTGACTTTTCAAAAATAGTTTATTTTTGCAAGCGGTGTGCTTTAATATCTAATAATGAACGTCTATCAATGTGTTACTTCAGTTTTCTATTTGCTTTGCCCAAAAAATATTTAGATTAGCAAAAACAGCCTGACAGTAATGTAAATGGCCCTAAAAATGTTTTTAACAATTATACAGTTCCTTAAACTATGAAATCACACCTACTTTATTATTAGATGCCTTTGTGCATAAATGAGAATTTAGCCTTGGTTATGAGACATAAATCACAGTCTTGTGACGGCAAAATGAAAAAGCCCTCAATTGTAGATTCAATTTGTATATATTTATTATAGTCTACTGACGCAGATTTTTCATATTTCTAGTGAAAAAACAAGAACTTAAGCATCATACTTGGATGTCCATGAGACATATCCACTGGTAGATAAATACTATAATTGCAAACATTTTATGTTATGCCTGATGGGTTATCAAAGAGTTAACGTTACTATTCACTCCTTTTCATATATTTCATTCAGATATCAATTTCCCTCATGCTGTATTATTATCTTACTTTCTAAACCTTAATATTGTTTCATTGAATCTTCTAAATTTTTACATCTCTACCTCTCAATTTCCTTCTCTTTAATCCCATGGAAGTGCAAATTCATTCATTCATTTATTCCCTGTTTTTCAGTGAGTTACCTAATAAAATTGGAATTTAACATGATTACACACACTATGTAGATTTATGTTTCTTGTTTCCTTTATATCTTTAAAGAATACATTGGGAAATGTAGTGCACACAATCTATGAAAAAGCAGCTTTGGTGATGTGAACTCTGGGAAACACTTTGTAGCATAGATTTTTCAGAGTTAGTGGCATTGTTCATCTGTGGTCTGGTGACATCGCTGTAGCAACATATTTTCAGGTTGCTAACACAGGATGATTCTGGTCCCAGACATCGATGCTGAAAGTTTAGTGATAAATACTGTAAGGTTAACTTATAAGCTAATTGACCTTTTTGTTCTCCAGAACACTTTTACATAATTCACTTCATTTTATGTTCATAACTCCATGAGATGAAATGAATGCTCCAGCGAGTAAAAGGTCACTGTATTTGCACATGGAAAATGGGACCAAGAAAGAGCTAGTGATTTATTGAAAGCACAATGAGCATCATAACTTAGTTGTGTGACCCAGATGCTGGTCAATCTCCACTGGTAAAATGCTACTTGACTGGTGTATATACTCATACTTAGGTATGAGAGAATAATGATACCTGAACAATGATACCTGTCTCTCATAAGGTGAGCTGTGGAGGGAAAGTGGACATCTTTTCAGTCATAAGGCAGAAGCAATGTCTGCACCATGGGTAAGTAAGTACTAAGGTGAAAGCCATTGTCCTCTCAACAACTCAGTACAAAATACCTGCTTTTCTAACACCTTTAAGTCAGCAGTTAACACTCATGGTGACAAAACTAGATTTTCTTCATGGGTGGCTTAAAAACCGAGATCCTTTCAATGAATTTCTCTGCTAATCCTTTACCTTAATTAGCTAGCAATTCCTACAGATCAGTCCCTACTTTCCCTGGATGGCATCATCTGTTCTTCCTGAATCATCAGGGAAATGTAGAAATCACTAGATTTATCATCAAAAGTTTTCAGCACAGGTCACCTGGACATATGATCAGAACTCATCAAGCTTTTTCTTCAATCTGAAAGAGATTATTTTAACTATGTTGTTGCTGATGTCTCTGTTGTCATACCTGATTCTGCCAGTGTAGCACAAAAGTAGACTTAAAAAATAATTGAAAAGTACATGATCCAATAAAACTTTGTTTGCAAAGTAAGTAACAGGCAGGATTTTCTCCATAGATTATGGTTTTTTGAGTGTTGTTCCTTACAAATAGAGAACATTCTTCAGAAAAACTTGCTTATATTCAATGGCACATTCATGTTTGATAATCTTTGTCATTGCTTTGAGAACAATATTCATGCTTCCTCAGTTTCAAGAGTTCCAAATCTTATTTCTGATTGTAGATGGAGACATAGTCTAGGGTCATAATTTTTACAACTGGAAGATTAAATACTAGTTACTACTTTTGTATTTCTTACTAATGAACTTGTCTATGTAGGATTTTTTAAACTCTGTCTAGTGTAGTGTTTTTTGTGTCGGTGACTTTCTAGCATTCACAATTAAATCTCTGACTATGCTTCACAATAATCTCATGTATGGGCACCACACTGTATTTATGCTATCACAAAATAATTAAACCTATATTTCAACTATCATCTTTCAGTTTTTTCCTACATGCCAATCATGCCCTAATATTGTATATATCTGACAATGTTGTAATTCATATCAAAATACTATTAAAATTTTAATTTTTTCTATATCTGACAAGTAAATTTGTTACCTAAGTGAACAAGCACTTCTAAACAGTTCAAACAGCAGCATGAGAAAAGCAGCATCTTTTCATTGTGTTACATGTAGTCTCAAACATCTCCCCCAGATAGGCTTACTAACACACCAACATCTGATAAATTCTCAGTGAACCAGAAAGAGAAGGAAGCAAGAAAAATACACTCTGGCTATTCAGTTCAAAAGAGTTTAGCTGAATATAATCTACCATCATTGAGACATTCAAAGGGTTCTTGTGGGTTTCATTCTTCATCATGTTTAAACTGAGCAGGAGAAAGGAGGCAGGATGCCCCATTGATGAAAGCCCCTTTCCTTATGCCTCCCCCCGAGTGGATTTAGTAAAATAAATCAACAACCAATAAAATAT